>NW_028160100.1:0-5000 GCF_964263955.1 Coregonus lavaretus
GCTCCAGAGGTCACAAAGGTCAATGTGGGCCTGCATGGATGTCAGCAGGGCATGAGGGAGAAGGCCCAAGTGAATAGGTTTGTCTGTGTGTGTCTGTGTGAGTGAGTGAGTGAGTGTGTGTGTGAACCTTTCCCACAGGAGGGCAGCACTGTGCAGGCAGCTCCAATGGAGGCTGGCTGCTCTGTGCCCATGTATTATTTGTTCTCTCTCTCTCTCTCTCTCCCCTTTCTTCTGGCCTGCTGGGTCACTTTTGTGTGTGGAGGGCTGGACTCTGTCTCACCCATCCCAGCCATGGGCACCCAGAATGCCCATGTGTGAGTCAGGAGCCCTCCCCTGGTTCTCCTAGTGAAAATGACCTGTGGCGCCCCCCTGTGGATGGATCTTGGTGGGGGTGCTTGGACCCCTTCTTGGGGTCTCCTCCAAGCCAGCCATGCCGACCATGGGCACCCAAAACCCCCATGTGTGAGTGAACAGCCTCCCCAGTGTACCCATAGTGAAATCAGGCTTAAAGTGACCTGTGGCGCCCCCCTGTGGATGGATCTTGGTGGGGGTGCTTGGACCCCTTCTTGGGGTCTCCTCCAAGCCAGCCATGCCGACCATGGGCACCCAAAACCCCCATGTGTGAGTGAACAGCCTCCCCAGTGTACCCATAGTGAAATCAGGCTTAAAGTGACCTGTGGCGCCCCCCTGTGGATGGATCTTGGTGGGGGTGCTTGGACCCCTTCTTGGGGTCTCCTCCAAGCCAGCCATGCCGACCATGGGCACCCAAAACCCCCATGTGTGAGTGAACAGCCTCCCCAGTGTACCCATAGTGAAATCAGGCTTAAAGTGACCTGTGGCGCCCCCCTGTGGATGGATCTTGGTGGGGGTGCTTGGACCCCTTCTTGGGGTCTCCTCCAAGCCAGCCATGCCGACCATGGGCACCCAAAACCCCCATGTGTGAGTGAACAGCCTCCCCAGTGTACCCATAGTGAAATCAGGCTTAAAGTGACCTGTGGCGCCCCCCTGTGGATGGATCTTGGTGGGGGTGCTTGGACCCCTTCTTGGGGTCTCCTCCAAGCCAGCCATGCCGACCATGGGCACCCAAAACCCCCATGTGTGAGTGAACAGCCTCCCCAGTGTACCCATAGTGAAATCCGGCCTAAAGTGACCTGTGGCGCCCCCCTGTGGATGGATTCGGCTGTGGGTGCTTGGACCCCTTCTTGGGGTCTCCCCCAAGCTGGCCATGCCGACCATGGGCACCCAAAACCCCCATGTGTGAGTGAACAGCCTCCCCTGGGTCCCCATAGTGAAATCCGGCCTAAAGTGACCTGTGGCGCCCCCCTGTGGATGGATTCGGCTGTGGGTGCTTGGACCCCTTCTTGGGGTCTCCCCCAAGCTGGCCATGCCGACCATGGGCACCCAAAACCCCCATGTGTGAGTGAACAGCCTCCCCTGGGTCCCCATAGTGAAATCCGGCCTAAAGTGACCTGTGGCGCCCCCCTGTGGATGGATCTGGATGGGGGTGCTTGGACCCCTTCTTGGGGTCTCCTCCAAGCCAGCCATGCCGACCATGGGCACCCAAAACCCCCATGTGTGAGTGAACAGCCTCCCCTGGGTCCCCATAGTGAAATCAGGCTTAAAATGACATGTGGCGCCCCCCTGTGGATGGATCCGGCTGTGGGGTCTTGTACCCCCTCTTGGGGTCACCCCCAAGCCGGCCATGGGCACCCAAAACCCCCATGTGTGAGTGAACAGCCTCCCCTGTGTCCCCATAGTGAAATCAGGCCTAAAGTGACATGTGGCGCCCCCCTGTGGATGGATCCGGGTGGGGGTGCTTGGACCCCCTCTTGGGGTCTCCCCCAAGCCATGGGCAGCCAAATCCCCCATTTGTGAGTTAAGATCATCCCCTGGTTCCCCTAGTGAAATCAGGCCTAAAATGACCTCTGTGGCGCCCCCCTGTGGATGGATCCGGCTGTGGGGTCTTGGACCCCCTCTTGGGGTCACCCCCAAGCCAGCCATGGGCACCCAAAACCCCCATTTGTGAGTTAAGATCATCCCCTGGTTCCCCTAGTGAAATCAGGCTTAAAATGACATGTGGCGCCCCCCTGTGGATGGATCCGGGTGTGGGGTCTTGGACCCCCTCTTGGGGTCACCCCCAAGCCGGCCAAGGGCACCCAAAACCCCCATGTGTGAGGTAAGAGCCTCCCCTGGTTCTCCTAGTGTCCGCCGGCGGTTTACCATATGGGGGTGTCTGACCACCACCCCAATCCGAGAAAAGTGCATCAAAATCGGCCTCCGTGAGCCAGGAGTCGGTCCCTGGTTCTCATAGTGTCAACCGGATGATTTCCATATGGGGGTGTCTGACCACCAACCCAATCCGAGAAAAGTGCATCAAAATCGGCCTTCCGGGAGCCAGGAGTCGGTCCCTGGTTCTCATAGTGTCAACCGGATGGTTTCCATATGGGGGTGTCTGACCACCAACCCAATCCGAGAAAAGTGCATCAAAATCGGCCTTCCGGGAGCCAGGAGTCGGTCCCTGGTTCTCATAGTGTCAACCGGATGATTTCCATATGGGGGTGTCTGACCACCAACCCAATCCGAGAAAAGTGCATCAAAATCGGCCTCCGTGAGCCAGGAGTCGGTCCCTGGTTCTCATAGTGTCAACCGGATGATTTCCATATGGGGGTGTCTGACCACCAACCCAATCCGAGAAAAGTGCATCAAAATCGGCCTTCCGGGAGCCAGGAGTCGGTCCCTGGTTCTCCTAATGTCAACCGGATGATTTCCATATGGGGGTGTCTGACCACCAACCCAATCCGAGAAAAGTGCATCAAAATCGGCCTTCCGGGAGCCAGGAGTCGGTCCCTGGTTCTCATAGTGTCAACCGGATGATTTCCATATGGGGGTGTCTGACCACCAACCCAATCCGAGAAAAGTGCATCAAAATCGGCCTCCGTGAGCCAGGAGTCGGTCCCTGGTTCTCATAGTGTCAACCGGATGATTTCCATATGGGGGTGTCTGACCACCAACCCAATCCGAGAAAAGTGCATCAAAATCGGCCTTCCGGGAGCCAGGAGTCGGTCCCTGGTTCTCATAGTGTCAACCGGATGGTTTCCATATGGGGGTGTCTGACCACCAACCCAATCCGAGAAAAGTGCATCAAAATCGGCCTTCCGGGAGCCAGGAGTCGGTCCCTGGTTCTCCTAATGTCAACCGGATGATTTCCATATGGGGGTGTCTGACCACCAACCCAATCCGAGAAAAGTGCATCAAAATCGGCCTTCCGGGAGCCAGGAGTCGGTCCCTGGTTCTCCTAATGTCAACCGGATGATTTCCATATGGGGGTGTCTGACCACCAACCCAATCCGAGAAAAGTAGAAAGTGCAATCAAAATCGGCCTTCCGGAGCCAGGAGTCGGTCCCTGGTTCTCATAGTGTCAAACGGATGGTTTCCATATGGGGGTGTCTGACCACCAACCCAATCCGAGAAAAGTGCATCAAAATCGGCCTTCCGTGAGCAGGAGTCGGACCCTGGTTCTCCTGTTGTCAACCGGATGATTTCATATGGGGTGTCTGACCACCACCCCCAATCCGAGAAAAGTGCATCAAAATCGGCCTTCCGGGAGCAGGAGTCGGTCCCTGGTTCTCCTATGTCAACCGGATGATTTCCATATGGGGGTGTCTGACCACCAACCCATCCGAGAAAAGTGCATCAAAATCGGCCTTCGGAGCCAGGAGTCGGTCCCTGGTTCTCATAGTGTCAACCGGATGGTTTCCATATGGGGGTGTCTGACCACCAACCCAATCCGAGAAAAGTGCATCAAAATCGGCCTTCCGGGAGCCAGGAGTCGGTCCCTGGTTCTCATAGTGTCAACCGGATGGTTTCCATATGGGGGTGTCTGACCACCAACCCAATCCGAGAAAAGTGCATCAAAATCGGCCTTCCGGAGCCAGGAGTCGGTCCCTGGTTCTCATAGTGTCAACCGGATAGGTTTCCATATGGGGGTGTCTGACCACCAACCCAATCCGAGAAAAGTGCATCAAAATCGGCCTTCCGTGAGGCAGGAGTCGGCCCCTGGTTCTCCTGTTGTCAACCGATGATTTCCATATGGGGGTGTCTGACCACCACCCAATCCGAAGAAAGTGCATCAAATCGGCCTTCCGTGAGCCAGGAGTCGGTCCCTGGTTCTCCTGGTGTCCGCCGGCGGTACAACCATGTTGGGGTGTCTGACCACCAACCCAATCCGAGAAAAGTGCATCAAAATCGGCCTTCCGTGAGGCAGGAGTCGGCCCCTGGTTCTCCTGTTGTCAACCGGATGATTTCCTATGGGGGTGTCTGACCACCAACCCCAATCCGAAAAAAGTGCATCAAATCGGCCTTCCGTGAGCCAGGAGTCGGTCCCTGGTTCTCCTGGTGTCCGCCGGCGGACAACCATGTTGGGGTGTCTGACCACCAACCCAATCCGAGAAAAGTGCATCAAAATCGGCCTTCCGTGAGGCAGGAGTCGGTCCCTGGTTCTCCTGTTGTCAACCGGATGATTTCCATATGGGGGTGTCTGACCACCACCCCAATCCGAAAAAAGTGCATCAAATCGCCTTCCGTGAGGCAGGAGTCGGTCCTGGTTCTCCTGGTGTCCGCCGGCGGACAACCATGTTGGGGTGTCTGACCACAACCCAATCCGACCAAGTGCACCCAAAATCGGCCTTCCGTGAGCCAGGAGTCGGTCTCTGGTTCTCCCATCGACCGCCGGCGGTCTTCCATGTGGGGGTTGACCCACAACCCAATCCGACCAAGAGCACCCATGTCGGCCTTGTGTGAGTCAGGAGCCGTTCCCCCTGGTTCTCATTTGGGTTACCATGCACGAAGGGACATAGTGCAATTTCGGCCGATTTTTCCGATTTTTTCAAATAATGTTTAAAAATACTTCCCGATGAGCTAGAGGTCCACAAATTGGTCTATTATCCTCTTTTATGATGAACTTCCATTACCTAAAAGGGTTTTTCTTAACTCGTATAGGA
>NW_028160100.1:15000-18090 GCF_964263955.1 Coregonus lavaretus
GCTGCAGTCTCAGTCCGAGTGAGAGATGGTTTGAGCGGACACAGAGTGTGGGCCTGGAGGCATGGAGGTCGGGGACGCCCATGCAGTGAGCTGCAGTCTCAGTCCGAGTGAGAGATGGTTTGAGCGGACACGGAGTGTGGGCCTGGAGGCATGGAGGTCGGGGACGCCCATGCAGTGAGCTGCAGTCTCAGTCCGAGTGAGAGATGGTTTGAGCGGGCAGGGAGTGTGGGCTTGGTGGTCGTGGTTCTGGAGCCCAGGCCATCCAGGGAGTGAGCTGCAGTCTGAGGCCGAGTGAGAGAGGGTTTGAGTGGGCAGGGAGTGTGGGCTTGGTGGTCGTGGTTCTGGAGCCCAGGCCATCCAGGGAGTGAGCTGCAGTCTCAGGCCGAGTGAGAGAGGGTTTCACTGGGCATGGAGTGTAGAGATGGAGGCAATGAGCTCCAGAGGTCACAAAGGTCAATGTGGGCCTGCATGGCTGTCAGCAGGGCCACAGAGAGAAGGCCCAAGTGAATAGGTGTGTCTGTGTGAGTGAGTGAACCTGTCTCATAGGGGGGCAGAGCAGGCATCCCCTTTGGGGGCTGTCTGCTCTGTCCCCCTTTTTTTTTGGCCTCCTATACCTCTGGAGGTCAAGGGAGTAAGCTGTACTCTCAAGCCCATGTGAGAGAGGCTTTTAATGGGAAGAGAGAGTTTAAAAAGAGGCATGTAGCTCCAGAGGTCACAAAGGTCAATGTGGGCCTGCATGGATGTCAGCAGGGCATGAGGGAGAAGGCCCAAGTGAATAGGTGTGTCTGTGTGAGTGAGTGAACCTGTCTCATAGGGGGGCAGAGCAGGCATCCCCTTTGGGGGCTGTCTGCTCTGTCCCCCTTTTTTTTTGGCCTCCTATACCTCTGGAGGTCAAGGGAGTAAGCTGTACTCTCAAGCCCATGTGAGAGAGGCTTTTAATGGGAAGAGAGAGTTTAAAAAGAGGCATGTAGCTCCAGAGGTCACAAAGGTCAATGTGGGCCTGCATGGATGTCAGCAGGGCATGAGGGAGAAGGCCCAAGTGAATAGGTGTGTCTGTGTGAGTGAGTGAACCTGTCTCATAGGGGGGCAGAGCAGGCATCCCCTTTGGGGGCTGTCTGCTCTGTCCCCCTTTTTTTTTGGCCTCCTATACCTCTGGAGGTCAAGGGAGTAAGCTGTACTCTCAAGCCCATGGGAGAGAGGGTTTTAATAGGGAGAGAGTGATTAAAAAGAGGCATGGTGCTCCAGGGGAGTGAGCTGTACTCTCATGCCCATGGGAGATGCCCTTTACTAGGCAGGGAGTTTAGAACAAGGTGCATGGAGCTCCAGAGGTCACAAAGGTCAATGTGGGCCTGCATGGATGTCAGCAGGGCATGAGGGAGAAGGCCCAAGTGAATAGGTTTGTCTGTGTGTGTCTGTGTGAGTGAGTGAGTGAGTGTGTGTGTGAACCTTTCCCACAGGAGGGCAGCACTGTGCAGGCAGCTCCAATGGAGGCTGGCTGCTCTGTGCCCATGTATTATTTGTTCTCTCTCTCTCTCTCTCTCCCCTTTCTTCTGGCCTGCTGGGTCACTTTTGTGTGTGGAGGGCTGGACTCTGTCTCACCCATCCCAGCCATGGGCACCCAGAATGCCCATGTGTGAGTCAGGAGCCCTCCCCTGGTTCTCCTAGTGAAAATGACCTGTGGCGCCCCCCTGTGGATGGATCTTGGTGGGGGTGCTTGGACCCCTTCTTGGGGTCTCCTCCAAGCCAGCCATGCCGACCATGGGCACCCAAAACCCCCATGTGTGAGTGAACAGCCTCCCCAGTGTACCCATAGTGAAATCAGGCTTAAAGTGACCTGTGGCGCCCCCCTGTGGATGGATCTTGGTGGGGGTGCTTGGACCCCTTCTTGGGGTCTCCTCCAAGCCAGCCATGCCGACCATGGGCACCCAAAACCCCCATGTGTGAGTGAACAGCCTCCCCAGTGTACCCATAGTGAAATCCGGCCTAAAGTGACCTGTGGCGCCCCCCTGTGGATGGATTCGGCTGTGGGTGCTTGGACCCCTTCTTGGGGTCTCCCCCAAGCTGGCCATGCCGACCATGGGCACCCAAAACCCCCATGTGTGAGTGAACAGCCTCCCCTGGGTCCCCATAGTGAAATCCGGCCTAAAGTGACCTGTGGCGCCCCCCTGTGGATGGATTCGGCTGTGGGTGCTTGGACCCCTTCTTGGGGTCTCCCCCAAGCTGGCCATGCCGACCATGGGCACCCAAAACCCCCATGTGTGAGTGAACAGCCTCCCCTGGGTCCCCATAGTGAAATCCGGCCTAAAGTGACCTGTGGCGCCCCCCTGTGGATGGATCTGGATGGGGGTGCTTGGACCCCTTCTTGGGGTCTCCTCCAAGCCAGCCATGCCGACCATGGGCACCCAAAACCCCCATGTGTGAGTGAACAGCCTCCCCTGGGTCCCCATAGTGAAATCAGGCTTAAAATGACATGTGGCGCCCCCCTGTGGATGGATCCGGCTGTGGGGTCTTGTACCCCCTCTTGGGGTCACCCCCAAGCCGGCCATGGGCACCCAAAACCCCCATGTGTGAGTGAACAGCCTCCCCTGTGTCCCCATAGTGAAATCAGGCCTAAAGTGACATGTGGCGCCCCCCTGTGGATGGATCCGGGTGGGGGTGCTTGGACCCCCTCTTGGGGTCTCCCCCAAGCCATGGGCAGCCAAATCCCCCATTTGTGAGTTAAGATCATCCCCTGGTTCCCCTAGTGAAATCAGGCCTAAAATGACCTCTGTGGCGCCCCCCTGTGGATGGATCCGGCTGTGGGGTCTTGGACCCCCTCTTGGGGTCACCCCCAAGCCAGCCATGGGCACCCAAAACCCCCATTTGTGAGTTAAGATCATCCCTGGTTCCCCTAGTGAAATCAGGCTTAAAATGACATGTGGCGCCCCCCCTGTGGATGGATCCGGGTGTGGGGTCTTGGACCCCCTCTTGGGGTCACCCCCAAGCCGGCCAAGGGCACCCAAAACCCCCATGTGTGAGGTAAGAGCCTCCCCTGGTTCTCCTAGTGTCCGCCGGCGGTTTACCATATGGGGGTGTCTGACCACCACCCCA
>NW_028160099.1:0-24308 GCF_964263955.1 Coregonus lavaretus
AAATGTTTATTTGGTGTTTTATCCCCTATTGAAGAAACAACAGAAGATTCTTAGTACAGGCCTAGCTGGCAACATTGTAAGCTAACACATTTCATGCTAACAGGCTACGTGCTAAATTTGATCTATAAACCCCTGCTAAATCTGATCGGAGGTACAGTACAACGAACATCAATATATAAAGCTCTGCACCAAACCTACATTATGAAACAAATGGGAGCCATTAACATTAGGCTCATCTCTGTAGATATCGATAAGACTTCACAACAACAACAGGACAACAAAATCACAATCATTCTCCCTCTGTTTATTCCTCATTGATCTGGCATCTGTGTAAATGAATATGGATTTCTATGACCGGTCTAAATCACACCACTGTTTACTGTTTGGAGGGTTGGCATAAAGAGGAAATAAGATTTAACTGGTTTGCACTGCAGCACCTTTTTAAGTCTGCAGATAAACTATACATGGAATGGAGATAGGGAATGGCTAGCAGACAGACAGACAGACAGACAGAGGACAGAGAGGTAGGATGATGGGAATGGCTAGCAGACATACATACAGACAGACAGAGGACAGAGGGGTAGAATGATGGGAATGGCTAGCAGACAGACGGACAGACAGACAGAGGACAGAGAGGTAGGATGATGGGAATGGCTAGCAGACAGACAGATGGACAGACAGACAGACAGAGGACAGAGAGGTAGGATGATGGGAATGGCTAGCAGACAGACGGACAGACAGACAGAGGACAGAGAGGTAGGATGATGGGAATGGCTAGCAGACAGACAGATGGACAGACAGAGGACAGAGAGGTAGGATGATGGGAATGGCTAGCAGACAGACGGACAGACAGACAGAGGACAGAGGGGTAGGATGATGGGAATGGCTAGCAGACAGACATACGGGCAGACAGACAGACAGGGGACAAGAGAGGTAGGATGATGGGAATGGCTAGCAGACAGACAGACGGACAGACAGACAGACAGAGGACAGAGAGGTAGGATGATGGGAATGGCTAGCAGACAGACGGACAGACAGACAGAGGACAGAGAGGTAGGATGATGGGAATGGATAGCAGACAGACAGACGGACAGACAGACATACAGAGGACAGAGAGGTAGGATGATGGGAATGGCTAGCAGACAGACAGAGGACAGACAGACAGACAGACAGACAGACAGACAGACAGACAGACAGACAGACAGAGGACAGAGAGGTAGGATGATGGGAATGGCTAGCAGACAGACGGACAGACAGACAGAGGACAGAGAGGTAGGATGATGGGAATGGCTAGCAGACAGACGGACAGACAGACAGAGGACAAAGAGGTAGGATGATGGAAATGGCTAGCAGACAGACAGACAGACAGACAGACAGACAGAGGACAGAGAGGTAGGATGATGGGAATGGCTAGCAGACAGACAGATGGACAGACAGACAGACAGAGGACAGAGAGGTAGGATGATGGAATGGCTAGCAGACAGACGGACAGACAGACAGAGGACAGAGAGGTAGGATGATGGGAATGGCTAGCAGACAGACGGACAGACAGACAGAGGACAGAGAGGTAGGATGATGGAAATGGCTAGCAGACAGACAGACGGACATACAGAGGACAGAGAGGTAGGATGATGGGCCCGAAGATGTTTGCTTTCTCTCACAGTGCAGCGTTATTAGACTATACAGGGAGGTGGGAGAAGAGATGGTACTGAGCATTAAAATAACATAAAAACAGAGAAGTTGCATTGATGATTTAATGGATGTATGTGTCTATTGAGCTGTTTACTCATCACATATTATCCCCATCACAGACCTTATCTGAAGTATACTGCAGTGGGGAGAAAATATCAAACTTGCATCAAAACACACGTCAGCATTTTACTGAGAAACAATCAATACAGCAAGAGCAGAATGTCTTTGAAATAGAGTTTATGTCACCAGACACACACACACACACACACACACACACACACACACACACACACTCATTCACTCACATTCACTCACTCACTCACTCACTCACTCATTCACTCACTCACTCACTCGCTCGCTCACTCGCTCGCTCACTCACTCACTCACTCACTCACTCCTCACTCACACTCACTCACTCACTCACTCACTCACTCACTCACTCACTCATTCACTCACCCTCACTCACTCACTCACTCACTCACTCACACACTCACTCACTAACACACACACTCATTCACTCACTCACTCACATCACTCACTCACTCACTCACTCACTCACTCACTCACTCCACTCACTCACTCACTCACTCACTCACTCACTCACTAGCACTCACTCACTCACTCACTCACTCACGTCACTCACTCACCTACTCTCACACACACACAGGCTCCTGATTCAGGACTCTGGCAGCATCAACACCATTTACCTCCAATCTGCCGCACTTAGTCAAGATACGGCACTCCAATCAGCTCATAATGAAGCCAACACACAATCTTCATTTCCTGCTCCACTCCTCGTACTGACTCAATTACACTAGACCTGCCTCTCTAATGCACACTCTACTGAGACCAGGAAGACAGAGAGGGAGGGAGGTATGAAGGAGAGAGAAGAGAGAGAGAGAGAGAGAGAGAGAGAGAGGGAGAGAAGAGAGAGAGAGAGAGAGATGAGATGAGAGAGATAGAGAGAGAGAGAGAGAGAGAGAGAGAGAGAGAGAGAGAGAGAGAGAGAGAGAGAGAGAGAGAGAGAGAGAGAGAGAGAGAGAGAGAGAGAGAGAGAGAGGGGGCTAACCCACAACGTTAGACACGGACACGAATGATCTGCTTGGCGTGTTGACACACTGGTGGTTTGTTGTGGCAGAGTATTGGTGATAAACCGTGTTGTTGGAGTCCGGCATGCTAGTTGGCTGTGGCGTCATATGACTAGGTGCCCTGGACGATTTTCACGGAAGAATACTGTACCAAGTTAGCTAGCTGAAAAAACTAAGTTAGTCTATTCCTAGAAAACATCGAAGCGCTGTAGTTTACAACAATTATAGTTTCTGAGGTGGAAGTTGGGAGAGTTATATTTGGGTGTTTCAGTGAAACGTAAGTGAGGGAGGCCCCACTCTCTCCTTTCGCAGATGTTTAGTTCATTTCATTCTGATCTCCTTTGCATTATTGTAGCCATTTTCTGTAGCCTGTCAACTATGCCTCTGTCTATCCCTGTTCTCTCCTCTCCGCACAGGCTATACAAACGCCTCACACCGCGTGGCTGCTGCCTCTCTAACCTGGTGGTCCCTGCACGCACCACCCACGTGGAGTTCCAGGTCTCAGGCAGCCTCTAGAACTGCCGTTCTGCTGCCAACAAGGCAGAGTTCATCTCAGCCTATGCTACCCTCCAGTCCCTTGACTTCTTGGCGCTGACGGAAACATGGATTACCACTGAAAACACTGCTACTCCTACTGCTCTCTCCTCGTCTGACCATGTGTTCTCGCATACCCCGAGAGCATCTGGTCAGCGGGGTGGTGGCACAGGAATCCCCATCTCTCCCAAGTGGACATTCTCTCTTTTTCCCCTGACCCATCTGTCTATCTCCTCATTTGATTTCCATGCTGTCACAGTCACTAGCCATTCAAGCTTAACATCCTTGTCATTTATCGCCCTCCAGGTTCCCTTGGAGAGTTCATCAATGAGCTTGACGCCTTGATAAGTTCCTTTTATTGAGGCTGGCTCACCCCTCACAGTTCTGGGTGACTTCAACCTCCCTACATCTACCTTTGACTCATTTCTCTCTGCCTCCTTCTTTCCACTCCTCTCCTCTTTTGACCTCACCCTCTCACCGTCCCCCCCTACTCACAAGGCAGGCAATACGCTTGACCTCAATTTTACTAGATGCTGTTCTTCTACTAATCTCACTGCAACTCCACTCCATGTCTCCGACCACTACTTTGTATCCTTTTCTCTCTCACTCTCCTCCAACACTACTCACTCTGCCCCTACTCAGATGGTAATGCGCCGTCGCAACCTTCACTCTCTCTCTCCCGCTACTCTCTCCTCTTCCATCCTATCATCTCTTCCCTCTGCTCAAACCTTCTCCTTCCAATCTCCTGATTCTGCCTACTCAACTCTCCTCTCCTCCCTTTCTGCATCCTTTGACTCTCTATGTCCAATATGCTCCCGGCCGGCTCGGTCCTCCCCTCCTGCTCCGTGGCTTGATGACTCATTGCGAGCTCACAGAACAGGGCTCCGGGCAGCCGAGCGGAAATGGAGGAAAACTAGACTCCCTGCGGACCTGGCTTCTTTTCACTCCCTCCTCTCTACATTTTCTTCATCTGTTTCTGCTGCTAAAGCCACTTTCTACCACTCTAAATTCCACGCATCTGCCTCTAACCCTAGGAAGGTCTTTGCCACCTTCTCCTCCCTGCTGAATCCCCCCCCCCCCCCCCCCTCTGTGGATGACTATGTCAACCATTTTGAAAAGTAGGTTGACGACATCCGATCCTCGTTTGTTAAGTCAAATCACACTGCTGGTCCTGCTCACACTGGCCTACCCTATGCTTTGACTTCTTTCTCCCCTCTCTCTCCAGATAAAATATTGCGACTTGTGACAGCCGGCCGCCCAACAACCTGCCCGCTTGACCCTATCCCCTCCTCTCTTCTCCAGACCATCTCCGGTGACCTTCTCCCTTACCTCACCTCGCTCATCAACTCATCCTTGACCGCTGGCTATGTCCCTTCCGTCTTCAAGAGAGCGAGAGTTGCACCCCTTCTCAAAACACCAACACTCAATCCCTCTGATGTCAACAACTACAGACCAGTATCCCTTCTTTCTTTTCTCTCCAAAACTCTTGAGCGTGCCGTCTTTAGCCAACTCTCTTGCTATCTCTCTCAGAATGACCTTCTTGATCCAAACCAGTCAGGTTTCAAGACTGGTCATTCAACTGAGACTGCTCTTCTCTGTGTCACGGAGGCTCTCCGCACTGCTAAAGCTAACTCTCTCTCCTCTGCTCTTGTCCTTCTAGACCTGTCTGCTGCCTTTGATACTGTGAACCATCAGATCCTCCTCTCCACCCTCTCCGAGCTGGGCATCTCCGGCGCGGCTCACTCTTGGATTGCGTCCTACCTGACCGGTCGCTTCTACCAAGTGACGTGGCGAGAATCTGTCTCCGCACCACGTGCTCTCACCACTGGTGTCCCCCAGGGCTCAGTTCTAGGCCCTCTCCTATTCTCGCTATACACCAAGTCACTTGGCTCTGTCATATCCTCACATGGCCTCTCCTATCATTGCTACGCAGACGACACACAACTCATCTTCTCCTTTCCCCCTTCTGATAACCAGGTGGCGAATCACATCTCTGCATGTCTGGCAGACATATCAGTGTGGATGACGGATCACCACCTCAAGCTGAACCTCGGCAAGACGGAGCTGCTCTTCCTCCCGGGGAAGGACTGCCCGTTCCATGACCTCGCCATCACGGTTGACAACTCCGTTGTGTCCTCCTACCAGAGTGCGAAGAGCCTTGGCGTGACCCTGGACAACACCCTGTCGTTCTCCGCTAACATCAAGGCGGTGACCCGATCCTGTAGGTTCATGCTCTACAACATTCGGAGAGTATGACCCTGCCTTACACAGGAAGCGGCACAGGTCCTAATCCAGGCACTTGTCATCTCCCGTCTGGATTACTGCAACTCACTGTTGGCTGGGCTCCCTGCCTCTGCCATTAAACCCCTACAACTCATCCAGAATGCCGCATCCCGTCTGGTGTTAAACCTTCCCAAGTTCTCTCACGTCACCCCGCTCCTCCGCACACTCCACTGGCTTCCAGTTGAAGCTCGCATCTGCTACAAAACCATGGTGCTTGCCTACGGAGCTGTGAGGGGAACGGCACCTCCGTACCTTCAGGCTCTGATCAGTCCCTACACCCAAACGAGGGCATTGCTTTCATCCACCTCTGGCTTGCTGGCCCCCCTACCTCTGCGGAAGCACAGTTCCCGCTCAGCCCAGTCAAAACTGTTCGCTGCTCTGGCACCCCAATGGTGGAACAAGCTCCCTCACGACGCCAGGACAGCGGAGTCACTCACCACCTTCCGGAGACACTTGAAACCCCACCTCGTTAAGGAATACCTGGGATAGGATAAAGTAATCCTTCTACCCCCCCCCCCAAAAAAAAAAAAAAAAACATATTGTAAAGTGGTTATCCCACTGGTTATAAGGTGAATTACAATTTGTAAGTCGCTCTGCTAAATGACGTAAATGTAATGTAAAGATGTGGGGGGGGGGGGGGGGTAAAGAGAGAGAGAGAGAGAGAGAGAGAGAGAGAGAGAGAGAGAGAGACAGAGACAGAGACAGAGACAGAGAGAGAGAGAGAGAGAGAGAGAGAGAGAGAGAGAGAGGGGGAGGGTAAAGAGAGAGGGATATAGAGAGATCAACAGAGAGAGAGAGGGGGGTAGAGAGATAGAGGGAGAGAAAGAGAGAGAGAGAGAGTGAGAGAGAGAGAGAGAGAGAGAGAGAGAGATAGGGGAAGGTTAAGGTAGAAGTAGAGAGATACTGAGAGATTTATTTTCATTTAACATCTGACAGCACATTCACGTCAGACAGCCACATGCATAGAAACGTGTTGGACAGACAGACACACACACACACACACACAGGTGTGCCTCTTACCTCTAAAACATGCTCAGCCTGTTGCTCTCGGTCCAGTTTCCTGGACGTGGTAGTGATGACACCTGTGAACAAAGAGACGACTACATCAGAGAGAAGAACCAACAAACCCATACAGGAACATCACATTTATTTATAAAGGCCTTTTTACATCAGCAGATTGTCACAAAGTGCTTATACAGAAACCCAGCCTAAAACCCCAAACAGCAAGCAATGCAGATGTAGAAGCACGGTGGCTAGGAAAAACTCCCTAGAAAGGCAGGAACCTAGGAAGAAACCTAGAGCGGATCCAGGCTCTGAGGGGTGGCCATCACAGTGGTTGTACAGGGTGCAACAGGTCAGCAACTCAGGAGTAAATCTTCTTAACTGTAGCTAGATGCAAAACATATAATTAGCATCACGGACTTGTGGTCAAAAACAGCTTAATTACGGTAAATAATGTCACATTTGATTAGTCAGATCTACTTATGATATGAAATTCCTTTATTACCCTCATTAGCTCACAGGATACACGTGCACATACACACGTACACACACATACACACGTACACACCATGACTCCCACCACCTAACCAAATGAACATTGTGACAAGGTAATTACCGTGGTTTAGCATGGCTATCCTACAGGAGGCTGTCTGAGGCTAATTACTGACACTAGCCTCTACTGCCCCTAATTGTTTTGTTACTTAATGTCATTACAGCAGAACAGAGAGAGAGAGAGAGAGAGAGAGAGAGAGAGAGAGAGAGAGAGAGAGAGAGAGAGAGAGAGAGAGAGAGAGAGAGAGAGAGAGAGAGAAAGAAAGAGAGAGAGAGAGAGAAAGAAAGAGAGAGAGAAAAGAGACGTTAAATTCTATAACCACTTAAAAGGAAGCGATTCCCAAACCTTCCATAACAAAGCCATCACCTACAGAGAGATGAACTTGGAGAAGAGTCCCCTAAGTAAGCTTGTCCTGGGGCTCTGTTCACAAACACAAACAGACCCCACACAGCCCCAGGACAACAACAACAACAACAACAACAACAACAACACAATTAGACCCAACCAAATCATGAGAAAACAAAAAGAGAATTATTTGACACATTGGAAAGAACAAACAAAAAAACAGAGCAAACTAGAATGCTCTTTGGCCCTAAACAGAGAGTACACAGTGGCAGAATACCTGACCACTGTGACTGACCCAAACTTAAGGAAAGCTTTGACTATGTACAGACTCAGTGAGCATAGCCTTGCTATTGAGAAAGGCCGCCGTAGGCAGACCTGGCTCTCAAGAGAAGACAGGCTATGTGCACACTGCCCACAAAATGAGGTGGAAACTGAGCTGCACTTCCTAACCTCCTGCCAAATGTATGACCATATTAGAGATACATATTTCCCTCAGATTACAGCGATCCACAAAGAATTCGAAAACAAGCCCAATTTTGATAAACTCCCTTATCTACTGGGTGAAAAACCACAGTGTGCCATCACAGCTGCAAGATTTGTGACCTGTTGCCACAAGAAAAGGGCAACCAGTGAAGAGCAAACACCATTGTAAATACAACCCATATTTTTGTTTATTTATTTTCCCATTTGTACTTTAACTATTTGCACATTGTTACAACACTGTATATATACATAATATGACATTTGAAATGTCTTTATTCTTTTGAAACTTCTGAGTGTAATGTTTACTGTTAATATTTATTGTTTATTTCACTTTTGTTTACTATCTACTTCACTTGCTTTGGCAATGTTAACACACGTTTCCCATGCCAATAAAGCCCTTAAATTGAATTGAAATTGAATTGAGAGAGAGAGAGAGAGAGAGAGAGAGAGAGAGAGAGAGAGAGAGAGAGAGAGAGAGAGAGAGAGAGAGATTGAGAGAGAGAGAGAGAGAGAGAGAGAGAGAGAGGGAGAGAGAGAGAGGCAGAGGGAAAGGGTGAAAGAGAAGGAATGGGAAAGAGAGAAATTGGAGGGAGAGGAGACTCTCAGGAGAGAGACAGTGTGACAATGTGCCTCATCACATGGGACATTTCCCTCCATTTCTCCTCACATGAATGGAAACATTTGCTACCTTGCTAAAGTCCAGTCAGTTTTAAAGAGACCTCAGGGGTGAGCAAGAACAGCCATTTCTTAATTTACTGGTCACACTACTGCACTCCCCATCTTCTCCTCTCCTCCTCCTCATCTCCCTTCTTCCTCCCATCACATCTCACAGATCAATACAGAGTTTTAGACCCTTGGAAGGTTTTCTGAAAACACTGTCAAGAGTTTGCTCGGGGAGAAAACAAAACAGTGGTGAGAAATAGAGCTTCTGGGGAGAGGGGGGTCAACCTGGAGTGACGCACGCACACCTTATATAATCTCCCCGATGGAAAATAGGAGCACAACTGAGATACAATGGTTCCACCTGGAGAATTGAGGAGTGTCTCTCACACACACACACACACACACACACACACACACACACACACACACACACACACACACACACACACACACACACACACACACACACACACACACACACACACACACACACACACAGGTTATGTTCTTCTATCCTTGTGGGGACCTAAAATTGATTTCCATTAAAAATCCTATTTTCCCTAAACCCTAGCCCTAAATCTAACCTTAACCCGAAACCCAAACCCTAAACCTAACCACTAACCACTAACCCCTTACCCTAATTGTAACCCTAATTGTAACCCTAACCCTAAACCTAACCCCTAAGCTTAAAATTGCCTTTGTCCTCATGGGGACATGGGAAATGTCCCCACTAGAGAGAATTTTCCTTGTTTTACTATCCACACACACACACACACACACACACACACACACACACACACACACACACACACACACACACACACACACACACACACACACACACACACACACACACACACACACACTCTCATTATTAATGATTAGATATACAGTAGGTGATGGGTTGTGTTCTATGTGACGCCCGTTAGAGGCACTTAGCAGGAGGTTTTTTTTGGGCAGGCGATCGATGAGGGCAACCAACCCTGAAGGACCCCAGTGACCCAGAACTGAGCCGGAGGGGTCCTGATCAACCCTCTCACTGGTGAGTCTGTCACTCTGTAAACACACTTTAAACTCACACACACGCCAATGTACTGTATCCGTTTTTCTTTACTTTCGTTCCAACTGGTGGGCACCAGAGTAAAGAGCAGTTTATCGAATAAACTGCACTAGATGCATAGAGTCAATGTGTGTGTGTGTGTGTCTGGTTTCTTTCGGGCCTGCTATAATACACACTGATAAACACACTGACACACATGGATACACACTGTCTCAGGGGGAAGGCCTTTTGAGGAAAACACTCTAATGACTGCATACTTGGGTAAACGTCTTATCATGCGAAGAGAGATGCACACAATAGGACACACACGCACCACAACCTCTGATGTTGAGGAGGACAATGACAGCAAAGCCTGAACTCATTAGGCTATAGCTGGGATTTAAAACAGAGCAAACAAGCTGAAACAAAGGCTATGGACTGGCCCACTGTCTGACAAAATACTAACAATCAGACAGAGAGCGAAAGGGGGGGGGGAAAGAGAGAGAGAGAGAGAGAGAGAGAGAGAGAGAGAGAGAGAGAGAGAGAGAGAGAGAGAGAGCTCAAAGACATTGCTCCTGCATTTTTAACAAAAAATATAGATTTAGAGTTAGATAAAGTAGGATTTTTTGGCAGGGACATATACAGGATGCTACCCTCCACAACATAACCTTTATTCCAAACCAAAACTCCAAACCTACAACCTGATTTTGGACGGAATTACCTGGAAAGCTTTCTACTACCAAGGATTACTATTCTCAAACTATACAGCAAATGCTCTGGAAAACAAACAGAAACCTGAAAACACCATCCAACCTGGAACTGAGTTAGTAATGTTTAGTATGAAGCTATTTTTCACTTTCAAAAACCAAGAAGAAAAATTCATTACAATGATATATTTTATATTATAAGGACTGAATTCTAAGGCTACCAAGCTTAAGCTTGCTACAAAGAGATACAATTTCAATTAGCACTGACGTGTGAAGTGAGAGGTGTCAAAGCCCTTGAGCCCAACAATGGCAGGAGAGTCGTACAGTCTACCCCAACTAGAGGCCTTAGAAGAGGCCTTAGAAGCACCCCCCCACTGTTCAGAGGTCATTAAAATACAGTACCCTCTGAATGTAAAAAACGACAAGACACGAAAAGAGTACAAATTGAAACTTCTTTTGGGGAAGCACGAGACACTTTTTGCTGATTTGTATAAAAATGGGAACATAAGCAACCTTATCTTCCACACAGACCATCCCCTGGCATGGCACAGTGCTATACTAGCACACTACCCCTCTGTTAAGAGGGGGGGTGTTAGCGACGGGTGGAAACTCAGGATACTGGACAACGAGGACTCTGAGTCGTCTAATATTAATCTCTATAAATCTGGAACCGTTTTGGTTCAAGGCAACACCAAACAGTTCCAGCTGGACTTTCACCTAATCAAAGAAATAGCTCAGCAGGAGAAGCTGTCCCTTGAGAAAGATACCCCTACCCCGAGCGGGTCAGACCAGACCTCTTCATTAAATAACCCCACAGAGCAACCCCAAGCAGAAACTCAACTTCCCAGCACAGAGTACTACTCCCTCATTTAAATGAAGGTGGAGCTGGAACAGCAGGTGAACACACTCCAGTCAGCACAGACCCAGACAACAGTCCAGCACAACAACACCCCCTTAACTAGACCTGGAGAGCTGCAGGTGGAGAGAGACATGTCTGCACTCTGGACTGTGGTGAGACAACATCAACAGGAGAAAGAGCAGGAGCAGGAGAAGAACAGAGCACTAGAGGAGAGGATCAGAGTGCTGGAGGAGAAGGTGAGAACGATGACGGGTGACATTGAACAACCCATTAGAGAACAGCCCACCTCAGATCCTGGCCAAAGTCTCGACACCGCAGCAGAACAGTACACCCTAGACCCTGACCATAGCCTCGACATCACACCCAGACAAACAAATGAAGAACCCCAAGCCCTGGGGACCCCAACCCCTCTGAGCAACCCCCCAGTCAGACACCCTGATAGCCCTCATGACGACCCCCCCACACCCACTGAGGACATACACAAGCCACAGATTGTACTCCTTATGGACTCAAACGGGAAATACATACAAGAAAATAAACTTTTTCCAAAACACACAGTGTCTAAACTCTGGTGTCCAAATACCCAGCGCGCCCTAGACCTTCTGTCTAAGGACCGACTAGGATCACCCAGCCACATAATAATACACACAGGCACAAACGACCTGAGAACACAGCAGGAAAGGGTGGCCACATCACTCAAGGGCGTGATAGAAAAAGCTTCTTCTACTTTCCCCAACGCACAAGTGGTTATCTCAACCCTGTTACCACGAAAAGACTTCCACCCTGCTACCATACAGCGGGTAAACGCAAGTATTTCCCGTGACTGTGCATCAAAACCAAATGTCTTCCTGGCCCACCACTCCACCCTGGACGTGAACAGCCTTTACGACCAGGTCCACCTATACAAGGCAGCAGTGCCCACCTTCGCCCGGACCCTAAAGGATATCGCCCTCAACCGCAGACCCAACACCTCACACAGGAGCAACAGATCAACAGACACCCCGCCCAGACCAGCGAGACACTCTCCCAGACCTGCGGGACCCCCCCCAGGACCTACACATAGAGGACCCCCGCAGAGAGGACCTACATCCAGACCACAGCACCATCAACCACATCTACACCCCCACCCCAACCAATTAACTCCCCCCCAAGTCAACCATGCCCACACCCCATTTAGGCCCCCTCAGATCAGACCTATGCCCCTCCTACCCACCCTAAGCCCCCCACTCCCACAAAGAGGGCCTCAACATGAAAGTCACACATACGCCCAGGCCGTGAGCAGGCAAACAGGCCCAACACCCACTCTTACACTAGCCCAAGCCAATGGCATGTACCAGATGCTCAGCAGGCTCTGCTCACAATTACTGGCCTGAGGCCAAACCACACAACCAACAACATTAGACACTTTATGGAACACAAAGCCTTCACTATTTCATCCTGGAATATCCAAGGCCTGAGGTCATCTGCCTTTGGCCTAATGAGCAGGAATCTGGACTTCACCAAAGAAATTGGAAATACAGACATTGTCATCCTACAAGAAACATGGTATAGAGGAGACGGACCCACTGGTTGCCCTCTAGGTTACAGAGAGCTGGTAGTCCCATCCACCAAACTACCAGGTGTGAAACAGGGAAGGGACTCAGGGGGTATGCTAATTTGGTATAGAGCAGACCTAACTCACTCTATTAAATTAATCAAAACAGGAACATTTTACATTTGGTTAGAAATTCAAAAGGAAATTATCTCAACTGAGAAAAATGTCCTCCTGTGTGCTACCTATATCCCCCCACTAGAATCCCCATACTTTAATGAAGACAGTTTCTCCATCCTGGAGGGGGAAATCAATAATTTCCAGACCCAGGGACATGTACTAGTCTGTGGCGACCTAAATGCCAGAACTGGACAAGAACCTGACACCCTCAGCACACAGGGGGACAAACACCTACCTGGAGGTGACAGCATTCCCTCCCCCATATGCCCCCCTAGGCACAACTACGACAACATAACCAACAAAAATGGGTCACGACTCCTGCAGCTCTGTCGCAAACTGGGTATGTACATAGTCAATGGTAGGCTTCGAGGGGACTCCTATGGTAGGTACACCTATAGCTCATCTCTTGGCAGTAGTACTGTAGACTACTTTATCACTGACCTCAACCCAGAGTCTCTCAGAGCGTTCACAGTCAGCCCACTGACACCCCTATCAGACCACAGCAAAATCACAGTCTACTTGAACAGAGCAATACTCAATCATGAGGCATCAAAGCCAAAATAACTGAATAATATTAAGAAATGCTATAGATGGAAGGAAAGTAGTGTTGAAACCTACCAAAAAAACAATTAGGAAACAACAAATTCAATCCATTCTAGACAACTTCCTGGACAAAACGTTCCACTGTAATAGTGAAGGTGTAAACTTGGCAGTAGAAAACCTAAACAGTATATTTGACCTCTCAGCTTCCCTATCAAATCTAAAAATCTCTAACAGAAAACCAAAAAAAAGTAATAACAGGGATAAATGGTTTGATGAAGAATGCAAAAACCTAAGAAAGAAATTGAGAAACCTATCCAACCAAAAACATAGAGACCCAGAAAACCTGAGCCTACGCCTTCACTATGGTGAATCACTAAAACAATACAGAAATACACTACGGAAAAAGAAGGAACAGCATGTCAGAAATCAGCTCAATGTAATTGAAGAATCCATAGACTCTAACCACTTCTGGGAAAATTGGAAAACACTAAACAAACAACAACACGAAGAGCTATCTATCCAAAACGGAGATGTATGGGTAAACCACTTCTCCAATCTTTTTGGCCCTATAACAGAGAACAAACAGCAAAAAAATATACAGTGGGGAAAAAAGTATTTAGTCAGCCACCAATTGTGCAAGTTCTCCTACTTAAAAAGATGAGAGAGGCCTGTAATTTTCATCATAGGTACACGTCAACTATGACAGACAAAATGAGAAAAAAAATTCCAGAAAATCACATTGTAGGATTTTTAATGAATTTATTTGCAAATTATGGTGGAAAATAAGTATTTGGTCAATAACAAAAGTTTCTCAATACTTTGTTATATACCCTTTGTTGGCAATGACACAGGTCAAACGTTTTCTGTAAGTCTTCACAAGGTTTTCACACACTGTTGCTGGTATTTTGGCCCATTCCTCCATGCAGATCTCCTCTAGAGCAGTGATGTTTTGGGGCTGTCGCTGGGCAACACAGACTTTCAACTCCCTCCAAATATTTTCTATGGGGTTGAGATCAGGAGACTGGCTAGGCCACTCCAGGACCTTGAAATGCTTCTTACGAAGCCACTCCTTCATTGCCCGGGCGGTGTGTTTGGGATCATTGTCATGCTGAAAGACCCAGCCACGTTTCATCTTCAATGCCCTTGCTGATGGAAGGAGGTTTTCACTCAAAATCTCACGATACATGGCCCCATTCATTCGTTCCTTTACACGGATCAGTCGTCCTGGTCCCTTTGCAGAAAAACAGCCCCAAAGCATGATGTTGCCACCCCCATACTTCACAGTAGGTATGGTGTTCTTTGGATGCAACTCAGCATTTTTTGTCCTCCAAACACGACGAGTTGAGTTTTTACCAAAAAGTTCTATTTTGGTTTCATCTGACCATATGACATTCTCCCAATCCTCTTCTGGATCATCCAAATGCACTCTAGCAAACTTCAGACAGGCCTGGACATTAACTGGCTTAAGCAGGCGGACACGTCTTGCACTGCAGGATTTGAGTCCCTGGCGGCGTAGTGTGTTACTGATGGTAGGCTTTGTTACTTTGGTCCCAGCTCTCTGCAGGTCATTCACTAGGTCCCCCCGTGTGGTTCTGGGATTTTTGCTCACCGTTCTTGTGATCATTTTGACCCTACGGGGTGAGATCTTGCGTGGAGCCCCAGATCGAGGGAGATTATCAGTGGTCTTGTATGTCTTCCATTTCCTAATAATTGCTCCCACAGTTGATTTCTTCAAACCAAGCTGCTTACCTATTGCAGATTCAGTCTTCCCAGCCTGGTGCAGGTCTACAATTTTGTTTCTGGTGTCCTTTGTCAGCTCTTTGGTCTTGGCCATAGTGGAGTTTGGAGTGTGACTGTTTGAGGTTGTGGACAGGTGTCTTTTATACTGATAACAAGTTCAAACAGATGCCATTAATACAGGTAACGAGTGGAGGACAGAGGAGCCTCTTAAAGAAGAAGTTACAGGTCTGTCAGAGCCAGAAATCTTGCTTCTTTGTAGGTGACCAAATACTTATTTTCCACCATAATTTGCAAATAAATTCATAAAAAATCCTACAATGTGATTTTCTGGATTTTTTTTTTCTCAATTTGTCTTTCATAGTTGACGTGTACCTATGATGAAAATTACAGGCCTCTCTCATCTTTTTAAGTGGGAGAACTTGCACAAATAGTGGCTGACTAAATACTTTTTTGCCCCACTGTACATGATCAAATGCAAATCTTAGAATCAACTATTAAAGACTACCAGAACCCACTGGATTCTCCAATTACATTGAATGAACTACAGGATAAAATACAAACCCTCCAACCCAAAAAGTCCTGTGGTGTTGATGGTATCCTCAATGAAATGATAAAATATACAGACCACAAATTTCAATTAGCTATACTTAAACTCTTTAACATCATCCTTAGCTCTGGCATCTTCCCCAACATCTGGAACCAAGGACTGATCACCCCAATCCACAAAAGTGGAGACAAATTTGACCCCAATAACTACCGTGGGATATGCGTCAACAGCAACCTTGGGAAAATCCTCTGCATTATCATTAACAGCAGACTAGTTCATTTCCTCAGTGAAAACAATGTACTGAGCAAATGTCAAATTGGCTTTTTACCAAATTACCGTACGACAGACCACGTATTCACCCTGCACACCCTAATTGACAAACAAACAAACCAAAACAAAGGCAAAGTCTTCTCAAAGCTTTTGACTCAATTTGGCATGAGGGTCTGCTATACAAATTGATGGAAAGTGGGGTTGGGGGAAAAACATACGACATTATAAAATCCATGTACACAAACAACAAGTGTGCGGTTAAAATTGGCAAAAAACACACACATTTCTTTCCACAGGGCCGTGGGGTGAGACAGGGATGCAGTTTAAGCCCCACCCTCTTCAACATATATATCAACGAATTGGCGAGGGCACTAGAACAGTCTGCAGCACCCGGCCTCACCCTACTAGAATCTGAAGTCAAATGTCTTCTGTTTGCTGACGATCTGGTGCTTCTGTCACCAACCAAGGAGGGCCTACAGCAGCACCTAGATCTTCTGCACAGATTCTGTCAGACCTGGGCCCTGACAGTAAATCTCAGTAAGGAAAAAATAATGGTGTTCCAAAAAAGGTCCAGTTGCCAGGACCACAAATACAAATTCCATCTAGACACCGTTGCCCTAGAGCACACAAAAAACTATACATACCTCGGCCTAAACATCAGCGCCACAGGTAACTTCCACAAAGCTGTGAACGATCTGAGAGACAAGGCAAGAAGGGCCTTCTATGCCATCAAAAGGAACATAAAATTTGACATACCAATTAGGATCTGGCTAAAAATACTTGAATCAGTTATAGAACCCATTGCCCTTTATGGTTCTGAGGTCTGGGGTCCGCTCACCAACCAAGAATTCACAAAATGGGACAAACACCAAATTGAGACTCTGCATGCAGAATTCTGCAAAAACATCCTCCGTGTACAACGTAAAACACCAAATACTGCATGCAGAGCAGAATTAGGCCAATACCCGCTAATTATCAAAATCCAGAAAAGAGCCGTTAAATTCTATAACCACTTAAAAGGAAGCGATTCCCAAACCTTCCATAACAAAGCCATCACCTACAGAGAGATGAACTTGGAGAAGAGTCCCCTAAGTAAGCTTGTCCTGGGGCTCTGTTCACAAACACAAACAGACCCCACACAGCCCCAGGACAACAACAACAACAACACAACTAGACCCAACCAAATCATGAGAAAACAAAAAGAGAATTACTTGACACATTGGAAAGAACAAACAAAAAAACAGAGCAAACTAGAATGCTATTTGGCCCTAAACAGAGAGTACACAGTGGCAGAATACTTGACCACTGTGACTGACCCAAACTTAAGGAAAGCTTTGACTATGTACAGACTCAGTGAGCATAGCCTTGCTATTGAGAAAGGCCGCCGTAGGCAGACCTGGCTCTCAAGAGAAGACAGGCTATGTGCACACTGCCCACAAAATGAGGTGGAAACTGAGCTGCACTTCCTAACCTCCTGCCAAATGTATGACCATATTAGAGACACATATTTCCCTCAGATTACAGCGATCCACAAAGAATTAGAAAACAAACCCAATTTTGATAAACTCCCTTATCTACTGGGTGAAAAACCACAGTGTGCCATCACAGCTGCAAGATTTGTGACCTGTTGCCACAAGAAAAGGGCAACCAGTGAAGAACAAACACCATTGTAAATACAACCCATATTTATGTTTATTTATTTTCCCATTTGTACTTTAACTATTTGCACATTGTTACAACACTGTATATATACATAATATGACATTTGAAATGTCTTTATTCTTTTGAAACTTCTGAGTGTAATGTTTACTGTTAATATTTATTGTTTATTTCACTTTTGTTTACTATCTACTTCACTTGCTTTGGCAATGTTAACACACGTTTCCCATGCCAATAAAGCCCTTAAATTGAATTGAATTGAATTGAAATTGAATTGAGAGAGAGAGAGAGAGAGAGAGAGAGAGAGAGAGAGAGAGAGAGAGAGAGAGAGAGAGAGAGAGAGAGAGAGAGAGAGAGAGAGAGAGAGAGAGAGAGAGAGAGAGAACGGAAGGGGACAGGAGGCCTCTCTCTCAGGGCTCTAAGGTTTGGCTCCAGTCCGCCACAATGAGGCCCCGAGCACACATCAATCACCACCACGACAAGCCCTATTCACCACACACACACACACACACAAACACACAACACTGCCCCCTTTCCAACTGCACAGGGAGCGAGAGCTTACGACATTTACATATCCAATTTTAGTAGCTAGATGCCCAGTGAAAACCAAACAAAATTGGCATATCAAAGCAAAACATCAGAATGTGACCCTTTTTGCAACAGGGCCCAGCTCTTTGCACTCAACATAATATATCCTACATTATCACCAGGTATAGGAAAAGCTATAAACTGTAAACTCCATAAACTATTAAGGTCCATAAACACCAAAGGAAGTGGAGCATAGCATGAGGCTAGATGACCTGTGAAGCTTCTGCTATAGAAAGTTGTTTTCCATGTCCATATATAGAGCAGAAAGCTGTTTTCCATGTCCATGTATAGAGCAGAAAGCTGTTTTCCATGTCCATGTATAGAGCAGAAAGCTGTTTTCCATGTCCATGTATAGAGCAGAAAGCTGTTTTCCATGTCCATGTATAGAGCAGAAAGCTGTTTTCCATGTCCATGTATAGAGCAGAAAGCTGTTTTCCATGTCCATGTATAGAGCAGAAAGCTGTTTTCCATGTCCATGTATAGAGCAGAAAGCTGTTTTCCATGTCCATGTATAGAGCAGAAAGCTGTTTTCCATGTCCATGTATAGAGCAGAAAGCTGTTTTCCATGTCCATGTATAGAGCAGAAAGCTGTTTTCCATGTCCATGTATAGAGCAGAAAGCTGTTTTCCATGTCCATGTATAGAGCAGAAAGCTGTTTTCCATGTCCATGTATAGAGCAGAAAGCTGTTTTCCATGTCCATGTATAGAGCAGAAAGCTGTTTTCCATGTCCATGTATAGAGCAGAAAGCTGTTTTCCATGTCCATGTATAGAGCAGAAAGCTGTTTTCCATATCCATGTATAGAGCAGAAAGCTGTTTTCCATGTCCATGTATAGAGCAGAAAGCTGTTTTCCATGTCCATGTATAGAGCAGAAAGCTGCTCCTCGTTTTAGACCTGGCTGCTTCTCAGGAACGGAAGCTTCAACTGGGATAAAAGAACACACCTGTTTCATTCATAATGGCTCTACTGAAATGTTGTGTTCAATTCATTATGCGTGTGTGTGTGTTAGCGTGTGTGTGTGTGTGTGTGTTAGTGTGTGTGTGTGTGTGTTAGTGTGTGTGTGTGTGTGTGTGTGTGTGTGTTAGTGTGTGTTAGTGTTAGTGTGTGTGTGTGTGTGTGTGTGTGTGTGTGTTAGTGTTAGTGTGTGTATACTGTGCTCTAAGTCCAACCCATTAGGCAGCAACAAGTTGTCAACATGAACAGAGAGATTGTGAATGCTAGGACAAACTTGCCAAAGCTAAAAACGCTATTGATGACATGTAACATGACTGGAAGGCTTTACGCTACATTAGACCTCGGACAGTAATGCTAACGCATATGTGCTAACCATCCCCCATAGAGAATGACTGGCAAGCTTTCGGTCTAGTTAGCGCTCGGTTATTAGCTTTAACTCTTCCCACAGTGAGTGAAAGAATGTGGCAGCATCTCTTAGTATTCAATAACAGGACTCATAGACGTCTGTCCCACACACACACACACTTGGACTAGAAATATCTCAGACATCACACACACACTTTGACTAGAAATATCTCAGACATCACACACACTGATAAAAATCTTTGAGGCTCAAAACATACCAGACACAAACTACAAACATATACAGTATACAGATGATCAGATGCACTCACACACCCATTATCAACATGTTCTCACTAGGGGTGTGAACGTTTAAACGAGATTGGATCCTTAACGTCCTTAAATAGGCCCTGCTTTACTGAAGTTGTGAGACATTGCACGCAAAGAAATTGCGAGATACAGCATTCCATTGCGATAGATAGGCCTAGTGCACGGTTCTGACTCTGTCCTCCTGGTGGCCGACCTTTCTATACTGTTCCCCTCCCCTCTCTCTCCGTCCTTCGCTAGCTCACTATGAAAGATGCAAATGTTTGTGTTCTCAGAAGTATGGCAACTAATCAGTCTCATCCGTTCCAAAAATACAGAATCTTAGGAGTCGATTCCTAGCAGAATCAAATCTTGATACTCAGAAATGGGAGTCGACGTGCAAGTGGTCGAGGAATCAATTATTTTGGAGTCGACTCTCCACCACTACGTCATTGTTGTTAACAGTTGGAAAAATGGCAGAGAAAGGCAAGTGACAGCAGTGAAGTCCTGTATGGCAATACATTGACAAGTTAAATGAGAAGAAAATGCAAACTTTGCAAGGTGGAATTGAGGTACAGTAATGCAATGATTTACCATCTGAAAGGGATGCACTGTGAGACCCAATGCTTTACCATCTGAAAGGGATGCACTGTGAGACCCAATGCTTTACCATCTGAAAGGGATGCACTGTGAGACCCAATGCTTTACCATCTGAAAGGGATGTGAGACCCAAAACGTTGCTGCGCAGCTGCATTCTGAATTCACGTGAAATTGTAAGATTTTTGTTTTTGTTTTAACAGACAACCGATACAAATGATCAATATGTCACAACCCTAGTTCTCACACATTCCTTACAGAAAAGACTCAACAAAGACATCATAAACACACTTCCACGCCAGAGACGCCACCCAGAAGTCAACAAAATGCAAAGTAGTTGGTGATAAATCTTGATATATTTCGACATTGGATGTGAGATGGTGATTGAGACTGGCTGGGTTAGGGAACAGCTGCAAGCTAGCCTGAATTTGCATTTTAATTAGCGTGAGGCGTAATTAAAGGCAATTAGCTGAAATAACAATAATACCAGCAATCACTGCACAGAGTCATGTAGCACAGTGCTAATGACTGACGCTAATGTTAACAGGACAGGCCTCCTGCAGACAGACTCAGCCACTGATGACTGACGCTAAAGCTAACAGGACAGGCCTACTGCAGACAGACTCAGCCACTGATGACTGATGCTAACGCTAACAGGACAGGCCTACTGCAGACAGACTCAGCCACTGATGACTGATGCTAACGCTAACAGAACACTTTTAGCCTCCCGAGTGGTGCAGTGGTCTAAGGCACTGCAGTGCTAGCTGTGCCACTAGAGATCCTGGTTCAAATCCAGGCTCTGTCGTAGCCGGCCGCGACCGGGAGACCCATGGGGCGGCGCACAATTGGCCCAGCGTTGTCCAGGGTAGGGGAGGGAATGGCCAGCAGGGATGTAGCTCAGTTGGTAGAGCATGGTGTTTGCAACGCCAGGGTTGTGGGTTCGCTTCCCACGGGGGGCCAGTATGAAAAATAAAAATTAAATAATGTATGCACTCACTAACTGCAGACTGACTCAGCCACAAATAACTGATGCTAACGCTAACAGGACTTATACAGACAGACTTAGCCACTGATGACTGACACTAACGCTAACAGGACAGGCCTACTGCAGACAGACTCAGCCACTGATGACTGATGCTAACGCTAACAGGACAGGCCTACTGCAGACAGACTCAGCCACTGATGACTGATGCTAACGCTAACAGAACACTTTTAGCCTCCCGAGTGGTGCAGTGGTCTAAGGCACTGCAGTGCTAGCTGTGCCACTAGAGATCCTGGTTCAAATCCAGGCTCTGTCGTAGCCGGCCGCGACCGGGAGACCCATGGGGCGGCGCACAATTGGCCCAGCGTTGTCCAGGGTAGGGGAGGGAATGGCCAGCAGGGATGTAGCTCAGTTGGTAGAGCATGGTGTTTGCAACGCCAGGGTTGTGGGTTCGCTTCCCACGGGGGGCCAGTATGAAAAATAAAAATAAAATAATGTATGCACTCACTAACTGCAGACTGACTCAGCCACAAATAACTGATGCTAACGCTAACAGGACTTATACAGACAGACTTAGCCACTGATGACTGACACTAACGCTAACAGGACAGGCCTACTGCAGACAGTCTCAGCCACTGATGACTGATGCTAACGCTAACAGGACAGGCCTACTGCAGACAGTCTCAGCCACTGATGACTGATGCTAACGCTAACAGGACAGGCCTACTGCAGACAGTCTCAGCCACTGATGACTGATGCTAACGCTAACAGGACAGGCCTACTGCAGACAGACTCAGCCACTGATGACTGACGCTAATGCTAACAGGACAGGCCTACTGCAGACATACTTAGCCACTGATGACTGACGCTAACACTAACAGGACAGGCCTACTGCAGACAGACTCAGCTAGAGCTAATCACCATACCACACACACAGCAGGACTCTAATTGAGTCTACTGAGAGACCAAGAAGGGAGCTAACAAGTGTGTCCTCCACGCCTTGACTACCCCTGCACGTTGGCTCTGGATTTAGTTTGTGCTAAGTTTGGTCCATACTAAAAGGTATCTGTACCAAGTGTGTCTGCACTAGACCTGATATGCTTGATATGTTTTTGACCACTGACCTGTAGCATCCAAGTTGAAGTCCCCTCCAACTTTTTCTCTAAGTGCAGACAGCGTTCCTCACTAGCCGTCTTTATGAATGAACCAGGACACTATTAGAAACGCAATTATGCAACATCAGTTCAAACACCTATGAGCCAAAGCCTGTTAATTGCCATTGTGGTGTAGCATGGGAGTCTACGGGAAGGATGTGTGTGCGTGCGTGCGTACGTGTGTTTGTATGTGGCTTTAGAATGGGAGTCGGGGAGGGGGGGTGGACTTAATTAAACTGCAGTTGAATTATTCAACTGAGAAAAGAGAGAGAGAGAGAAACGGAATTAAACAGAAAAAGAGAAGTAACTGTTTTGGATGCAAAAATTCCTTAAGTGTTTAGGATCTGGGAGGGAGATCTAAATGATTAACTGCAAAACGTAGCAACCCTTTTACGGAGCAGAAAACAAGATCAGAATATAAAATGCATAAATGTTAATTGTTCTACTAGGAGGTAGAATATGTCGAGTGTCCTCCAGTATTGCTATGTGTGTTAAACGTGTGTCATATATCTGTATTACGTAGTGTGAAAGGTGAGTTAGGATGGTGTTAGTGAGAGATAGGATGGTGTTAGTGAGAGATAGGATGGTGTTAGTGAGAGATAGGATGGTGTTAGTGAGAGATAGGATGGTGTTAGTGGGATAGGATGGTGTTAGTGAGAGATAGGATGGTGTTAGTGAGAGATAGGATGGTGTTAGTGAGAGATAGGATGGTGTTAGTGAGATAGGATGGTGTTAGTGGAGATAGGATGGTGTTAGTTTGATAGGATGGCGTTAGCTTGAGATAGGATGGAGTTAGGTTGAGATAGGATGGCGTTAGTGAGAGATAGGATGGCGTTAGTGAGAGATAGGATGGCGCTAGTGAGAGATAGGATGGGGTTAGTGAGAGATAGGATGGCGTTAGTGAGAGATAGGATGGCGTTAGTGGGATGCTGCAGCAGGTAGTAATCTGCTCAGATGGAGTGTCACTTGAGGCCAAGGGATCAAACTGCACTACATGCCTGGAGGATGTTTTTCTGACACAAATTGGTTTAGCACTGTGAACAGGTAGAGGTAAAGTACCAGACAGCGAGAGAGGAGAGAAGAGAGAGTAAGAGAGAGAGAGAGAGAGAGAGAGAGAAGAGAGAGAGAGAGAGAGAGAGAGAGAGAGAGAGAGAGAGAGAGAGAGAGAGAGAGAGAGAGAGAGAGATTCCTACTACCAGAGATCTAATCTATACAGCAAATGCTCTGCCAAACAAACAACAGAAACCTGAAAACACCATCCAACCTGGAACTGAGTGAAATTGAATTGAGAGAGTGGGATGGAGAAACAAAGTGAGGGAGCGAGTGAGGAAGAGAGAGAGGGAGGAAGGGAGGAGAGTGAAGAAGATAGAGAAGGAGAAAATGAGTGAGGGATGGATGGAGGCAGAAGGGGATCTGTAACATGTCCTCTCAGGTCAAGCTAGCCTGTCTCAGAGTAATTGTCTGCCTCAGTATCTCTCCTGTCATCGCTCTTTCCGACAAGGGCAGAGGGAGAGGGCCCCAGGTGCCTGTGTGAGTGACATAGTGTCTATGTATGCGTGTATGTGCATCCATGCGTGCAGTTGTGCACACTCCTGTAAGTGTGTGTGACCCCTCCCGCCTGCCTCCCGCCTGCCTCCCGCCTCCAGTCAAGTACAGAACATTGAGTC
>NW_028160098.1:0-127500 GCF_964263955.1 Coregonus lavaretus
AGATGGCATCGTCTGAGTACAACGTAATGCTAAACCACCCTGAAGGATGCAAAGCAGAAACATCTGTGTACGCTATCCCTCATGCAGTGAAAAAGACAAAAACAAAAACAAAAAAAATGACGTCAGCTTTCTGCGACATCTTTTTGAGTGCGGACCATCACACTTTATTGCTTATTTGAATTTAAGGATTTTACGCACCAACCTAACTTTAGGGAGAGCACGATGGTGCTCTTTGCTTTTAACCCACAGAGAATGAAATGTTTTGTGTTTGAGTCCCTTGTCACTTTGCCTGGTCCTACCTTTACATTGTGGTTGTCTGGTCTGTTTGCCTGTCAATTCCGGATTCTTTACCCTGTCCAGGTGTTCCTGTAAGGCCTTCTCATTCCTCAGCCTGCGCTGCTCTTCTTTAGACAGCACCTCCTTATCCTTTCTCTTTCCCTCTATCTCTTTGGCCTGGTCTTTATCTCTCCTATCCTTCTGACAAGGCCAAATTCTCTCCTCTTCTGCCATCCTCTCAAATTTGTCCATAAGGAGCTCTGCCTCTGTCTTTGGCGCTGTTACTTTGTCATTCCCATCTTTCTTTTGGACACTCTCACTTTTATTACTCACTTTGACCTGCAGAACCTGGGGGACCTTGGCCACGCCTTGACTGCTCGTGGAAAACACAGAGAATTCTGAGAGAGAGAGAGAGAGAGAGAGAGAGAGAGAGAGAGAGAGAGAGAGAGAGAGAGAGAGAGAGAGAGAGAGAGAGAGAGAGAGAGAGAGAGAGAGAGAGAGAGAGAGATGTTGATTCAACGTCATCACATAAAAACAAAATTGGGTGGAAAGAAGGGTGATTCAACCAGAAAACTCCACTGATATCAGAAAGCTAAATGCGTTGTTAGATAATTTTTTGCCCTTCCGCGTCACTTTCTACACAGAAGACATCTGCTAAACATAGAATCAAGCTGTTTATCTGTCTCTCTGTGACTGACTATAACTTCGGCAGGAAGTTGACTACAAATACAAAAGTTGCCAATATCTTTGCAATTCAACAAGCGAAGGATAAAAATATGCTTCAACTGAAAACCGAGATGACTGCATTAGAAAATAAATCCAGTAGGCTGTATAGGCCTATATTTCAATCATATTGAAATCAATTTCATGTTCAGTCAATTTACTTCTATTTGTAGGCTACACTGTCTGTAATTTTTTACATCTTCGGCCATTATAAAAACGATACATCGTTAAAACACTAGTAAGCTTAAGTTCCATCGCTATCAGGAAACCGGGCCCTGGTCTTTACCTTTGCACTTTGCTGGCTGGTCCTTCTGAGGGTTCAGAGTCTTTGACTCAGTTGCAGTAACCATGGAGACATCTGACAAGACAAAGGAAAATGGAGGATGTTAATACCACACTCCATGTGTGCAGTTGTATAACACTTTCAATGTACAAAAGAACTGTAAACTAAGATGACCTTTGCACTGGGTCTGTTTGACCTCAGCACCAGCTGAGAAGATGGAGGAATCTGGGAGAGAGGGAGTTGGGAAACAGACAGTATAAGTTAAGGTGTTGAAGCTAACCTCACATATCACACTTTATTCTCTGTCTATTCCCTCTCCTTTTTACCTTTGACCTCCAGCTCTCTCATTTGTTTCTCCATGTGTGTCATATTTTCTTCTGCACTTAGTCTCTTTTCTTTCAGGAGCTCTCTCCTGTCTCCTTCCCTTGCTTCCTTCACACACTTGTTTTCATCTTCCTTTCTCTCTTCCCCGTCTCTTCTTTTTCTATCGCTCAGGGTCTCCGTTAGCCTGGCTTGCTTTTTCAGCATCTGTTGTTCTTCTCCCATCTTTTTCTTTGCTTCTTCCCCCTTTCTCTTTGCTTCTTCCACCTTTCTCTTTGCTTCTTCCACCGTTCTCTTTGCTTCTTCCATCATTATCTTTGCTTCTTCCACCTTTCTCTTTGCTTCTTCCATCTTTCTCTTTGCTTCTTCCACCTTTCTATTTGCTTCTTCCACCTTTCTCGTTGCCTTCCTCTCTGCTTTCATCCATGCATCTTCCTTTCGGTTTTCTTCTTCCTTCCAGTAAAACTCTTTCCATTCCTCCACTCTCTTCTTTTCAGATATCTCCCACTTGTCTCTCTCCTCCTGTCTTTTCTTCTGGAGCGCCATCTGTTTCTCTACCTTTTGCCTCTCAGATTTTTCCATTAACCTCCTCCTTTCCTCCTCCATCTCTCTCTCCCTTTCCCTCATTCTAATATCCATCAACAGCAACTCTTCATCCATCATCTGATTTATTTTTGCATGCTCCTTCTTCTCCTCCCTCTTCATCCTCTCAAGTCTGTCCCTCTCCACTTCCTTCAACACCATCTCTCTATTCATCTCCATAGACTGTCTCTCTATCCATCTCATCTCCCCCATACAGGCCAATTGCTTCAGCAGGCCCACCTCCTTCCTTAGCAGGCCCACCTCAACATGCAAGTCGCCCTGACCAAAACTGTGCACTTCCAATACGAATGAGCTCTAAAAGAGAGTTCCTAAATGTTAGCAACCTACAGGATGCTGCTAATGGAAAACAAATCCTTAAACAACCTAAAGACAGCATCGGCATCAAAAGAAATAAAGCAAATCACTTTTAACAGTTCCACATTGATTTTTTACCCAATTGCCAAAGATTAATTTGACATGAACGTAAATTCCAAATTGACAGAATTTACATTTACAGTGGGGGAAAAAAGTATTTAGTCAGCCACCAATTGTGCAAGTTCTCCCACTTAAAAAGACGAGAGAGGCCTGTAATTTCATCATAGGTACACGTCAACTATGACAGACAAATTGAGAAAAAAAATTCTAGAAAATCACATTGTAGGATTTTTAATGAATTTATTTGCAAATTATGGTGGAAAATAAGTATTTGGTCACCTACAAACAAGCAAGATTTCTGGCTCTCACAGACCTGTAACTTCTTCTTTAAGAGGCTCCTCTGTCCTCCACTCGGTACTGTCACGCCCTGGCTCTGGGGACTCTAGTATGTTGAGCCAGGGTGTGAGTTTTCATTTGTGTTTGTTCTGGTTTTGTATATCTATGTTGGCCAGGGTGGCTCCCAATCAGAGACGGCTGTAGCTCGTTGTCTCTGATTGGGAGTCATACTTAGGTAGCCGTTAGGCATTCATTTGGTGTGGTTTCTTGTTCCGTGTTGGTTTGTGAATGTAACCAGGGACGTCACGTTTTCGTTTTGTTTTTGTTCGTGTGATCATCAATTAATAAATATGTTCGCATTCCACGCTGCGCCTTGGTCCTCCTCTGTTCCCGACGATCGTGACAACTACTTCCCGCGGCTATGCATCCTGTGATTATAGTGACAGTATGTCCAATAAACATGACCTCCCAGTGTCCCTATAGCCATTCACACTACTATTAAAGCCTATTACCCTATGTGGTGCCTTTCATCAATGCCTACATTTCTAGTGCCTCTAACACATTATTTTGCATCTCACCATAAAACAGCCCTGTATCCAAACTAAACAAGCTGTGACCAACCAATTATGCAAACTCTTTTTACTATAGATTTTGTGTAAATCTTTTCAAAAATGTTTATAGTATAGTACACTATGCTGTTAAATGTGTTTTAAGACAGTACTAATCAATTCAATCTCATCAGAAATCACTCTCAGGTTCGGTAATCTAGATTATACAGTAATCAGTTTAGATAAATGAATGCATACCAATATTTAACCATGAAAATATTCATTTAAACATAAGACAGGAATTTGATACTTGCAGTAGGCTACGCAAAGTGATATGAAATTCTATCATATTTGCCTAAAACCGTCCTCTCCATTATAGTAGATTCACCATAACTTTAGGAACAATTTAGAAACATGACTTACCAATATGATGACTTTCTCCAACTAACCTTCTCTCTGAATGTTCTCCCATCTAAGATTCTAGCCTAATGGCAAGAGGATTCTATCTTCTTATGACCCCATTATGACATCACTCCAAGATGGCATTCTACTCATCCTCAATGCTTCACTATGTACAACTACAGACTCCCAGTTCATTGTAATGGGACTCTGACAAAGCTGTCATTGCTCACACAGCCACTACATAACAGAGATGTGTTGTGTTCCAATTAAACCAATGATGCTTTGTTAGTGAGATCATTGATTATACAGTACTGGCCATTGAAGACGTTGTTTTCTTGAATGATCTACTGCAGTGACTAACTAGCACATAGATTGATCTGCTTTGCAGCAATACATTTTGTGAGAAATGCATTCAATCCCTTTCAACGTCCAAACTTCATGGAATTAACAAAAGCATAATTTTACAATACAGAGAAACTGTTTATGACCTGCTTGACCTCAAATGAGAGTCCCGAGAAATAAGAAAAAAATGACCTCACGCTAGGGAAGATTTACAAACCACCTCCAGGAGAGTCTAAAGACCTACTGCACCCAATGTACTAGTTACTTTTAGCAACACAGCTGTATTTACAGTACACACACTAGCGTTGCTTTCAAATGTACTCGGTTGCACAACAACAGTCCGTGGGAAGCCAGAAGTTAAATACAATTCCATTTAAACTTAATGTGCCGGTGGGCAGGGTGGTTGGTAATTATGAGAGGGGTAATTTGAGAGAAAATATCTAAAGGATAATATTGTTGAACAGACTTTACAAACGTGGGTCTGTTGTAGAACCACTTCCTCTCGGCTTACCTCATGTCAAAATAAAAAACTCATTTTTTGTCCACCTATGGCACAAAATCAAGGACTATAAGTGCTGGATAGAACATAGACTTAGATAGACATGGCATCATTGTATCTGTCCCATTATGGCGTCTGTGAGAGCACGGGCACTGCCATTAAGGCCATCTCCATTTTGAAGTAGTCCATTTTCTTCAACTACTACTTTTATGAGTTGGTAAACAAACTGAAAGGGTGCATACTGCCACCTGGAGTGTGTTGTTTGAACATATATAATGCCAAGGTTGGCGATTTACTGGCACCTGTAGTTATGGAATGTTTGCTCACAAGTATAATTCATTGGCTGATCCCTCTTGGTGACCTGGATGGAATTATGTGATCCTTCCTTAACCCCTAGGAAGTCCCATCCAGTTCACTAGTTCAAAATGGCGAAAGTCCTCAATGGTGCTGCCCATGCTAAAACGATCAGGCTTTTGGCCACTAGAGTCCTCTATCTATCTCTATTGGACAGAAGTAGTAGGCCTAACATGAAAGTGAAATAATAATGGTCCGTTTGAGTGTCATTCTGACGTTTTTAAAATACATAACACTTATTTACTTGTATTTATTTTACAAATATACACATAGCCCTACAATCATATTAATTATATTTTATTTTATTGAAATATTTGCTCTCTGAACAAGCTCATCTTAAAGCCTCTTTCTCTAGCACCAAAATTGGAATGCGTCGTGACGTCAGGCGTAATTTCAGCCCGTCCCCTTTTGGTGAATGGAGAATCCGCTATCCAATTGTGGCAGTCGAAAACAGCAACATTGTTTCCTTGTGTAGAGAATGGGTCTCAGTAACCCGATAAATTACTAAAGAAATGCTTAGATTAAGATAACATTGATACGCTCTCTAAGTCACCTAGTGCGGTGACTTATTGGTGAAGACATGGAAAAACAACCGAGGTTATTGGCATCCCAACTCCTCCTGAAAAACAGCGTCTTCGAAGTATTGTTAAACCGTGTGATTCTGACATGGAAAGAGATTCCGGCCAATAAAAAATGCGTTTCACCCGTTCAAAGTCGGTAAGTGTCAAAAGATAAACTGGGTATTAAGTGCAAAGATATATGCTACTAATATATTCCGACTGAGACATCTAGGGACAGATAGGTGATTTATAGCCTATAGTATGTTCTCTTTGTTGGATATATTCGCTATCCACATTCGCGTAAACACGTAAAGTGCGCATTCACAATTCTCTGGATCTTAGTCTCAAAATATATAAATGTTTTGTTGCCTGCCCCTAACCTTTTTGCTGATGAAAGACAATACATTATTGTTATTGTCAACGAATGACATGGTATGTTAAAGCCTAAATTAGGCGTAGATGTAAAGGGCACTCTATAGGCCTATCTGAAACAGACAACAAGGACAGTTTAGTGCAGTCTTTTGTTTTTATTTTATAGATGCATTTGTATCATAGCAGCGAGACTATCCATTGCCCAGAACTTAGTTTTGAAAGCAAGCCAATTCTGAGTTGTTGAATGTTTGACAGCTGGGCCGCGGAATGCGGCGGCGGCCCTGGCTTGGGTAGATTCACTATGTCGGGTCAATTGGATGTTACGCGATTTGTTCTTGGAGTTTGCAATCACCTCATACGGTAGGCCTAATAACCGCTATAGCGCTTGCACGGTAGCCTTCATGTTGTCAGTCTATTCCCACTGCATTTAAACGCACAAAGCATCATACTTATAGGCTGTTCATTATGTGTTAGTCTTTATTATAGGCTAATTAGATTAAACGTTATTTATTGATGAAATTGTAATTATAGCCTACTAGGTTACATGAGCCAACATGTCTGAATGGTAGATGCTACATAGGCTGCGTTGACTTACACAGGCAGCCCAATTCTGAGCTTTGTTTCCACTAATTGGTCTTTTGACCTTAAACATCAAATATTTTCACTTAGATATTTTTCAGGTCAAAAGACCAATTAGTGAAAAGAGATCAGAATTGGGCTGCCTGTGTAAACGCAGCCATAGTACCACATCCCTTGTCACCCAAGATTCAGATGAGGAGCAAACATCGAGACAGAAGACTCCTCTTTGTGTCTGTGACATTATAGTGTCTAACAACATGGCCAGTGCCATTAAGGCTATCTCCATTTTAAAGTAGTCATTTTTCTTCTTCATGATTGGCTGATCCGTCCAGATGACCTGATTGGACATGACTCCAACAGGGTCACCAGGAGAGATCATGAAGTGGAAGACCCACCCAGTTGACTACATGGTGGAAGCCCTCAATGGCGCTGCCCAATGCTAATATGGCCTTTTAGTCTCTATCATTCTCTATGGGAGCATAACATATCCACATGGTGACGTATGGAATGTGTTTATGTTTGACATTTGAGTCATTTAGCAGATGCTCTTATCCAGAGTGACTTACAGAAGCAATTAGGGTTAAATGCCTTGCTCAAGGGTACATCGACAAAGGTTTCACCTAGTCGGCTCAAGGATTTTAACCAGCGACCTTTCGGTTACTGGCTCAATGCTCTTAACCGCTAGGCTACCTGCCAGCACTGTTCAACTCAGTATGGTCTGTTGAATTGAATGTGGCTTTAGGCCTACCTCCCATGAAAGCAGGCCTAAATGGAAATTGACTCTACTAAATGCCTTTTGGATATTCAAAGCGTCTTGTTGTGGTGAATTCAAAAGCATAGCCTACATTAGAGATATGAGGGAAGAAAGCGGGTCCACGCTCCTTATGGTCAATGATAGGCCTCGTTGAATCTATAGGAACCCACAGACAATTATGTCGTCAAACAATTTAGCTTTCCGAGTCAAGAAATCAACAATATAACATGCTTGATGCTAATTAGGATATTTAATAACATATATAGAAAATGTTGAAGGAATTGTATGAGTTTATCCCATAGTCTGATAGCAGCCTCGTTTATTATTTATTAATACCCTTGAAGTAGCTCGAACAGTATCACCTTTTCAGTTTAGCCGATCGTTTTCACAGTTTGAGTTGCACTCTTTTCTGCGGCCTAATTCTGAAGTAGACCATGTGCCATTCAGATTCTCTCATTCTAACAATGGACAGGACACCCTCATCAAAAGCAAACATGCCCATCACTTTCACTGTCAAGAGATGGAGGAAGGCCTAGCACGGGTCTTCCACAATGTAGTTCCTGGCAAATGTTTCCATCAGATGTTTTTGTAATGTTTCAAACAGTCCAATGCAAACATGGGAGCCCATCTATATTCGTATAATGATGAACAGTGAACACTGAATCAGAGCGCAGAAGGGCATTCACTCATGATGTCACTCACTACACTATGATGGATAAGGGCCTGCTGTTCTGTTGAAATTTTCCCACTGCTTGCTTGGCACTTTGACATTTCCATGGAGGGCTAATGCTAGCTAGTCTGATTTGGTGTCCTGCATGGCAGGCCCATGACCTACCAAGGGTTTGAATTTCTCCCACTCCTCATCACCCAACCCACCTCTCTTTCTGTGGCTGTTATTAGCCAAACCAGTACACTAGTTGCACAACTAGGAAAGATCCGGCTAGTGTTTTGAGTGGCATAGGAAAACAGTGACTTGTATTTTCCAGAGCAGCTCCATACAATATGGCTGGTACAGTATGTTGTGTTGACCTACCCTTGTTGTGAGGAGCTAATGCAGTCGAGTTATGTTCAATAAGTCATTGGGGTCAACCTTGGGGTTCAGTTTGAACAACAGGGGTATAAGGAGGAAAGTCATGAAGAATGGCTGAATGTGTGTGGTGTGTCAGTATATAGATTATCAAGAGTATCTTCAAACATTCCAAATATCAATCGTATTGATCTTCTCATTCAATTGAGAAACTGTCAAATGAGAACATATGGTTTAGGTTCAAACTAGGTAGGAAGGCCTTGATGAGTACAGTTTGTCTGTGATGACTCAGGCTGGTATTCAGCTAAAGCAGCTTGTAAACCTTTTTATTGTGTGTCTCGCGCTAACGGGAGTCGGTAAACATCGGTATTTACAGACCTTTTTATTCATAGCTCGGCTTATTCTGTGACTATGCAGTTGTCCATTGTCAGACTTGTATGATGTACTCTGAGTATACCAAACATTAGGAACACCTTCCTAATATTGCGTTGCATCCCCCCCCGAATGGCACACATACACAATCCATGTCTCAATTGTCTCAAGGCTTAAAAATCATTCTTTAACCTGTCTCATCCCCTTCATCTACACTGATTGAAGTCGTTTTAACAGGTGACATCAATAAGGGATCATAGCTTTCACCTGGTCAGTCTGTCATGGAAAGAACAGGTGTTCTTAATGTTTTGTATACTCCGTGTTTATCACCAGAAAAATGGTTTTGCATATTAATAAACCATGACCCAAGGAGTTGATAACAACATGGGCCAACTAAGTATCTGAGAATCAAGTGTGTTATGTAGCTTTTAGGCCTGGGATCAAATATGGTATGACTAACGTAAAATAACCATTATAATGTCCTCGGCTACAAATGACCAATAGTGTACATTCAGCAGGCCAATGTTAAGATCTATATATCTTACAGTGACATTGTTATAGCTGTAAGTTGTCATACCAAAATGAAATTATCCTGTCATACTTATGTAATGGCTTCCCATGTGGACAGTATATCTGCCTAGAGATAAAACAGATTAGTGACCTCCCTGTATCGTGTTAGTTCATTTGGATGCCTGCTATCTGCCATCTTTCATCTTGAGGCTGTCAAAGGTCTCTTCATTTATTTCAGAATGGATGGGCTTTGGAGTCGAGCCTATTCATTTCAGGAGCAGAAAAAATACCATTAAATTCTGAGATATCTGAAGGACAAAAGTCCTGAAAATGAGCAATCACAAGCAGCGTTGTTAAAATAATAATCTCTCCAGATGAAAGGGGAATAGAGTCTTTGATAAAATAACATTATTAATTTTTTCTCAGACTTAAAGGGTAAATTAATTTCTACGCATTTCTCATAAGATTATTATTTTCCATTCTCTAGCTGAAAGGGATCAAATGACGCAAGACCTTATCTCGGAGTAGAAATTGCTTGATCGAACGCTGGCTCCACTACTGTCTTCAGTGCCAAAATCTGCTGCATCTGAGAGAAACGTACGTTGAACTAAGACAGAGGAAGAGGTAAAGAGAGATGCCCAACTCTGCTGAATATTTTTTATATATATATATATTTTTGGCCCACCAAGCAAGGAGTTTTTGTATGGAGGTCAATGAGTGTCGAATTTGGTCAACAAAGAAATTAATGGCTTATTTGCTACGTGAGGTTTATTTGATTGAATAGACGTTTCATAATAAGTAGGACACATAACATCCCTGCAACTTTGAGGAAAAACACTTATCGGAGTTGTCTCAAGATGGATATGCATATTCATGGTATGAGTCTAGTAGCATAGCATCTCTCCATTGAATACAGTCGGTTGACGTCAACAACCCTCATCGAATATTGAAAAAAAGCATTTAAATAATTCATTTATCCACCAATTCAAAGAAAGGATAGGTGGTAGCTAGACAGCCCGCTGTGACACTTTGTGGACAACGACTCACATTGTTAGGACGTAGAGACACGTATTTTGTCAGTATATCCATAACCTTTGACTAAGAGAAGAGAAACGCTCTAAGAGAAACACTTGTTGAACTTTGAACTCCCCTGGCTAAATTGTGAAGCAAGCCAATGTAGGACCTTTTAAAGGTTTCATTCTGCTGAAGAGATACAGTATGTCAATATTGTGAAAAAAGTGTTTGCTCATCTTGATGCAAACCACAATAACTCCACTGTTCCCATTCCAGGTTTCTGTTTTCCTAAGTTCCTGCACCGAGGCAAAGGAGAGTCAGGTAGGAGGAGCACTCTTACCACAATGTGGTCAAAGAGTTGGGCTACATACAGTGAGCTCCAAAAGTGTTGGGACAGTGATACATTAGTTTTTGTTTTGGCTCTGTACTCCAGCACTTTGGATTTGAAATTATACAATGACTGGGGTTAAAGTGCAGACTGTCTGCTTTAATTTGAGGGTATTTTCATCCATATCGGGTGAACTTTATGTACATAGTCCCCCCATTGTATGGGACCAAAAGTATTTGGACAAATTCACTTATGTGTATTAAAGTAGTCAAAAGTTTAGTATTTTTTTCCATATTCCTAGCACACAATAATTACATCGAGAGTCACTATTATTGTAAATAAGAATATAATGTTTCTAAACACTTCTACATTCATGTGGATGCTACGATGGTTACGGATAGTCCTGAATGAATCGTGAATAAAGATGAGTGAGAAAGTTGGACACATTACAATAACAAGGTTAGCATTTTTTGAGGGGGTTGATATTTATGCCTCTAACTTTCTCATCAATATTCACGATTCATTCAGGATTATCCATAGTCATGTTAGCATCAACATTAATGTAGTGTTTAGAAACATATGCTATTCTTATTTACAACAAAAGTGTCTCCAAAATAACACAATACATTATTTACTATTCATTTCCTATTGGGCACAACATAATCTGAAACACAACCAAAACAAACAGCAAATACAACCAAAAAGTTTGTAGCATGACAAGCTTGATGTCATCATTTGTTCTACGAATATGGGGCCATATAAGTGAATTCATCCCAATACCTTTGGTCCCCTAAAATGGGGGGACAATGTACAAAAAGTATTGTAATGTCTAGATGATTTACCCGATATGGATGAAAATACCCTCAAATTAAAGCTGACAGTCTGCATCATTTGTATAATTTTGAAATCCAAAGTGCTGGAGTACAGAGCCAAAACAAAAAAAAATGTGTCACTGTCCCAATACTTTTGGAGCTCACTGTACGTCCACTAGAGTGACTAGTTTGAAATGATTTTGCCAGCTGTATTTGATGGGGTTCCCTTTGTCAATCAATGTTCCTCTATCTCTGATCAGATTTAGAAGACAGAAAAGTTGGAGAGATTAAATGAAACCCATTTGCTATGAGGTTGGCTAAACTTGAAATCTATATATTAGCTGGCTACTCACTAGCACGTGGGCTTGTGCTTGAGAGATTGTTTATGAGACCGATGTAAATTTTTTGTGAATATGCATTATGCATGGTTCTGTTTAAATTTGTAACAAAAAGGGCATTTTTAAATACAGACCTGAAAGCCAGATAAGTGATTATTGCAAAAAAGCAGGTACAACTATTTTGATCAAATAATTAAATGATTAGTGGGTCTTATGGTTATGGAAGGCATATATTCAGCCTAAGTATAATTTCACAAGCTCATTCGATTATTGCTGACTGTTTTACATGCAGTGTATTTGGCCATTTAATTGTACAACAAAGCTTATTTAGAGAACATTTTTTTTAATGGAGATATATATTGTGAATCGCCAATAAGTTCGAAAAAATCGAGACATGAGTTTTAGGCCATATCGCCCAGCCCTAGAGGAGATGCATTGTAAATGTGTGTTCTGTGTAATGTAATATACACTGATCAAAAAAATAAAGGGAACACTTAAACAACACAATGTAACTCCAAGTCAATCACACTTCTGTGAAATCAAACTGTCCACTTAGGAAGCAACACTGATTGACAATAAATGTCACATGCTGTTGTGCAAATGGAATATACAACAGGTGGAAATTATAGGCAATTAGCAAGACACCCCCAATAAAGGACTGGTTTTGCAGGTGGTGACCACAGACCACTTCTCAGTTCCTATGCTTCCTGGCTGATGTTTTGGTCACTTTTGAATGCTGGCGGTGCTTTCACTCTAGTGGTAGCATGAGACGGAGTCTACAACCCACACAAGTGGCTCAGGTAGTGCAGCTCATCCAGGATGGCACATCAATGCGAGCTGTGGCAAGAAGGTTTGCTGTGTCTGTCAGCGTAGTGTCCAGAGCATGGAGGCGCTACCAGGAGACAGGCCAGTACATCAGGAGACGTGGAGGAGGGCAACAACCCAGCAGCAGGACTGCTACCTCCACCTTTGTACAAGGAGGTGCAGGAGGAGCACTGCCAGAGCCCTGCAAAATGACCTCCAGCAGGCCACAAATGTGCATGTGTCTGCTCAAACGGTCAGAAACAGACTCCATGAGGGTGGTATGAGGGCCCGACATCCACAGGTGGGGGTTGTGCTTACAGCCCAACACCGTGCAGGATGTTTGGCATTTGCCAGAGAACACCAAGATTGGCAAATTTGCTACTGGCGCCCTGTGCTCTTCACAGATGAAAGCAGGTTCACACTGAGCACATGTGACAGACGTGACAGAGTCTGGAGATGCCGTGGAGAACGTTCTGCTGCCTGCAACATCTTCCAGCATGACCGGTGGGTCAGTCATGGTGTGGGGTGGCATTTCTTTGGGGGCCGCACAGCCCTCCATGTGCTCGCCAGAGGTAGCCTGACTGCCATTAGGTACCGAGATGAGATCCTCAGACCCCTTGTGAGACCATATCCTGGTGCGGTTGGCCCTGGGTTCCTCCTAATGCAAGACAATGCTAGGCCTCATGTGGCTGGAGTGTGTCAGCAGTTCCTGCAAGAGGAAGGCATTGATGCTATGGACTGGCCCGCCCGTTCCCCAGACCTGAATCCAATTGAGCACATCTGGGACATCATGTCTCGCTCCATCCACCATGCCACGTTGCACCACAGACTGTCCAGGAGTTGGCGGATGCTTTAGTCCAGGTCTGGGAGGAGATCCCTCAGGAGACCATCCGCCACCTCATCAGGAGCATGCCCAGGCGTTGTAGGGAGGTCATACAGGCACGTGGAGGCCACACACACCACTGAGCCTCATTTTGACTTGTTTTAAGGACATTACATCAAAGTTGGATCAGCCTGTAGTCTGGTTTTCCACTTTAATTTTGAGGGTGACTCCAAATCCAGACCTCCATGGGTTGATAAATTTGATTTCCATTGATCATTTTTGTGTGATTTTGTTGTCAGCACATTCAACTATGTAAAGAAAAAAGTATTTAATAAGATTATTGAATTCATTCAGATCTAGGATGTGTTATTTTAGTGTTCCCTTTATTTTTTTGAGCAGTGTATTTTTTGCTATGTCTTCTAACTTGGAATCATTGGATCTGGGGGTGGACATTGAGGTTGAATGCTCATGACTTAAAAATGAGCTGATGCTTTGCAGTGCAGTGTTTTCACGATACCAGAATTTTGACTTCGATACCAGGTTTAGTATCACAATACTCAATACCATCATGATACCACAGCAATCGTTGTGCATCTTTTGAGTTCAATATCATGACATTTTGAATTTCTTTACATCAACATTTTTCAGAGACAGCCATGTATACATTACTGAATCAATTATACAATCATGCAATCAATTTGACTTGGTTTTTACCAACTACATAACGGTAATAATTTATTTGAATGGTAAATCTCTATTGATAAATTGGGTAAATTGGTGTGTGCATGCATTGAGTTATTGAGCTTGTTTTGGCTGATTTTTAAGGGGCTACAGATGACAAACAATTTGTTTCCCTTCCATTTAGGACTTATTTTAGGGTACTGATCAACAACATTTGCATTGAAGTAGCTTCTTTTATAAAAATGTGCGCTGTCTCTTTAACCAGTAACGACGTCATTTGCAAGGCAGTCAGTTCGCTGATAATCTTTGGTAGAGATGTGAGAGAGAACAAATAAGTTAATGAATAAAGTTTGTGGTGGCAGTCAGCTTTGAAATCGGCATATTTTACGTTATGGTTTGCATATTATCATAAACAAAGTGCTAGGCTAGTACCGAAAGTAAAACTATTTTTTTTATTACCGTAGTGTTTTTCATGTTCTAGCATTGAAAAAGTACTGAAGTTTCGGTATACCGTGGAACACTAATGCAGTGTATGTTTAACAGCTACAATTTGCTGAGTCATCACATTTGATGTATGGTTTTCATTTGGCCTCTCCGTACCTCCGTAGCAATGCCATCTGTGGTTAACAACCGGTAGCAAACAGAACAATGAAACTCATGTTTCCTGTTGCCAATTTGCTTCATATCACATTTTTATTGGTTGTGTACACTTAGTTTGCAGATGTTATCGCACGTGCAGCGAAATGCTTGTGTTTCCAGCTCCAACAGTGCAGTATACCTAACAATACAAATCGATACACACAAATCCAAAAAAGAAAGAAATTAAGAAATATCAGAATGAGCAGTGTGTTTATGTATTTGTGTGTATATATATATATATTAGGGGTGTAACGATTCATCTACTACATCGATGTATCGATTTATATTCATATGATCCAACTACATCGATCTGTGCGCGGCGAGTTGGCCTTTTGGACAACATATATCGATCTAACATCGTTTTAAAATGTAATAAATCGATTGTATCGATACTAGGAAATAACCCATTGGATTTAAGCACGTCAGACTTTATATGCAGGGGTGCACATAACTGGTACGCAGATACGCAAGCGCGACAAATTACTACGCGCCTTTGCGTACTTGACCGATCTTCTCATCTAACCTTACACATGACATGTTGCTTGTCAACTACTGTCAGGGATGTCCAAAAAGCAACAGACATTAAGCAGCCTTTTTGGCGTTTCGCCACCTACAAAGAAACGCCAACTGGAGCCAGAGCCGAAGAAAATACTTTTTTCGGAAAAGTGGCTCCAAGATGTGCAGTGGCTTGAAGCTAACGATGAGCGCACTGAAATGTGGTGCAAGATTTGCCGCTCAAATCCACATCTAGCAGACAAAACAGGTGCATTTTATAAAGGCTCAAAGAATTTCAACCATCCTTTATTTGACCAACATGAAAAGAGCAAGGAGCACACGAATGTGGCGCAAGCCATTGCTAAAAGCTAGCCGAGAATAAATGCATAAAGCTAAACACGCACGTCCCATGTCTTCCTATTCTGAGGATGTTCCTTTACTGAATGCTTTTTGATGGATCTGAGGACATCACAAAAACTGAGCAGGAAATAGTTTACATTGTGTCTGTGTCCAGCAACGGAGAGTTTACTTCGGACTTTATTGGACTGATTGAATTGGGTGCTGACCGAACCGCACAGGCCATAACAGACGGACTTGTGAGACTTTACGGGGCTGCTGTCAACGTAGGTATGGGTAAGTTTCATAATACCAGATGGTCTGCATGGAGGCATGAAACACTGTTAAAAATATCAAGACTATTGCCAGCCATTAAAATGCAACTGGTTACCAGGTATTTATTTCAGTCACACTGGTTGAATTTTTGGCTAAAAGGTTACTGAATCGATTTCAAGTCACTGAATCGTTTCGGATCGTATCGTTCTAAATGAACCAATATCGTCCTTGAATCGTATCGACAACCACGAATCGTGATACAAATCGAATCGTTGTTAAAACGAATCGTTACACCCCTAATATATATATATGTGTGTGTGTATATATATATATATATATATATATATATATATATATATATACATACACACACACACACACACACACACACACACACACACACACACACACACACACACACACACACACACACACACACACACAGTGGGGAAAAAAAGTATTTAGTCAGCCACCAATTTTGTCTGTCATAGTTGACGTGTACCTATGATGAAAATTACAGGCCTCTCTCATCTTTTTAAGTGGGAGAACTTGCACAATTGGTGGTTGACTAACTTTTTTCCCCCCACTGTATATATATGTGTGTGTGTGTGTGTGTGTGTGTATATATTGTCTCCTGAGTGGCGCAGTGGTCTAAGATCCTGGTTCGAATCCAGGCTCTGTCGTAGCCGGCCGTGACCGGGAGACCCATGGGGCGGCGCGCAATTGGCCTAGCGTCGTCCAGGGTAGGGGAGGGAATGGCCGGCAGGGATGTAGCTCAGTTGATAGAGCATGGCGTTTGCAACGCCAGGGTTGTGGGTTCGATTCCCACAGGGGGTATGAAAAAAATAATAATGATGTAAGTCGCTCTGGATAAGAGCGTCTGCTAAATGACGTAAATGTAAAATGTATATGTGTGTGTACAAAACATTAGGAACACCTGCTCTTTTCATGAGAGACTGACCAGGTGAAAGCTATGATCCCTTATTGATGTCAATTGTTAAATCCACTTTAATCAGTGTAGATGACGGGTAGGAGACAGGTTAAAGAATAATTTGTAAGCCTTGACAATTTTTTTTATTTATTTATTTATTTTATTTCACCTTTATTTAACCAGGTAAACCAGTTGAGAACAAGTTCTCATTTACAACTGCGACCTGGCCAAGATAAAGCAAAGCAGTGCGATTAAAAACAACAACACAGAGTTACATATGGGGTAAAACAAAACAAAGTCAAAAATACAACAGAAATACATATAATATACAGTGTGCAAATTTAGCAAGTTATGGAGGTAAGGCAATAAAATAGGCTATAGTGCAAAATAATTACAATTTAGTATTAACACTGGAATGATGTGCAAGAGATGATGTGCAAATAGAGATACTGGGGTACAAATTAGCAAAATAAATAACAATCTAGGGATGAGGTAGTTGGGCGGGCTAATTTCAGATGGGCTGTGTACAGGTGCAGTGATCGGTAAGGTGCTCTGACAACTGATGCTTAAAGTTAGTGAGGGAGATAAGTGTCTCCAGCTTCAGAGATTTTTGCAATTTGTTCCAGTCATTGGCAGCAGAGAACTGGAAGGAATTGCGGCCAAAGGAGGTGTTGGCTTTGGGGATGACCAGTGAGATATACCCGCTGGAGCGCAGACTACGGGTGGGTGTTGCTATGGTGACCAATGAGCTAAGATAAGGCGGGGATTTGCCTAGCAGTGATTTATAGATGGCCTGGAGCCAGTGGGTTTGGCGACGAATATGTAGTGAGGACCAGCCAACAAGAGCGTACAGGTCACAGTGATGGGTATTATATGGGGCTTTGGAGACAACGGATGGCACTGTGATAGACAACATCCAATTTGCTGAGTAGAGTGTTGGAGGCTATTTTGTAAATGACATCGCCGAAGTCAAGGATCGGTAGGATAGTCAGTTTTACGAGGGCATGTTTGGCAGCATGAGTGAAGGAGGCTTTGTTGCGAAATAGGAAACCGATTCTAGATTTAACTTTGGATTGGAGATTCTTAATGTGAGTCTGGAAGGAGAGTTTACAGTCTAACCAGACACCTAGATATTTGTAGTTGTCCACATACTCTAGGTCAGACCCGTCTAGAGTAGTGATTCTAGTCGGGTGGGCGGTTGCAAGCAGCGTTCGGTTGAAGAGCATGCATTTAGTTTTACTAGTGTTTAAGAGCAGTTGGAGGCTACTGAAGGAGTGTTGTATGGAATTGAAGCTCGTTTGGAGGTTTGTTAACACAGTGTCCAATGAAGGGCCAGATGTATACAAAATGAGACAATTGAGACATAGATTGTGTATGTATGCCATTCAGAGAGTGAATTTGCAAGACAAAAGATTTAAGTGCTTTTGAATGGGGTATGGTAGTAGGTGCCAGATGCGCTGGTTTGAGTGTGTCAAGAATTGCAATGCTGCTGGGTTTTTCACGCTCAACAGTTTCCCGTGTGTATCGACAATGGTCCATCACCCAAAGGACATCCAGCCAACTTGACACAACTGTGGGAAGTATTGTAGTCAACGTGGGCCAGCATCCATGTGGAATGAATTGAGGCTTTTCTGAGGGCAAAATGGGGTGCAACTCAATATTAGGAAGGTGTTCCATCTCTCAACCCGCTCTACTGCAGCCCTGTTGAAGAGGATGGGGCGTGCTCGCCCCCCACCCATTTCCTGTTGTCCACCATCAGCTCCTTGGTCTTACTGACATTGAGGGAGAGGTTGTTGTCCCGGCACCACACTGCCAGGTCACCTTCTCCCTGTCTCATCGTCGCCGGTGATCAGGCCTACCACTGAGGTGTCGTCAGCAAAATTGACAATGGTGTTGGAGTCATGCGTGGCCATGTAGTCGTGAGTGAACAGGGAGTACAGGATGGGACGAAGCACACACCCCTGTGGGGACCCCATGTTGAGGGTCAGTGGCGTAGGTGATGTTTCCATCCTCACCACCTGGGGTCGGCCCGTCAGGAAGTCCAGGATCCAGTTGCAGAGGGAGTTGTTCAGGCCCAGGGTCCTAAGCTTGGTGACGAGCTTGGAGGGGACAATCATGTTGAACGCTGAGCTGTCGTCAATGAACAGCATTCTCACATACAGTTGAAGTCGGAAGTTTACATACACTTAGGTTGGAGTCATTAAAACTTGTTTTTCAACCACTCCACAAATTTCTTGTTAACAAACTATAGTTTTGGCAAGTCGGTTAGGACATCTACTTTGAGTATGACACAAGTAATATTTCCAACAATTGTTTACAGACAGATTATTTCACTTATAATTCACTGTATCACAATTCCGGTGGGTCAGAAGTTTAAATACACTAAGTTGACTGTGCCTTTAAACAGCTTGGAAAATTCCAGAAAATGATGTCATGGCTTTATAAGCTTCTGATAGGCTAATTGACATCATTTGAGTCAATTGGAGGTGTACCTGTGGATGTATTTCAAGGCCTACCTTCAAACTCAGTGCCTCTTTGCTTGACATCATGGGCAAATGAAAAGAAATCAGCCAAGACCTTAGAAAATAAATTGCAGACCTCCACAAGTCTGGTTCATCCTTGGGAGCAATTTCCAAACGCCTGAAGGTACCACGTTCATCTGTACAAACAATAGCCGTCATACCGCTCAGGAAGGAGACGTGTTCTGTCTCCTAGAGATGAACGTACTTTGGTGTGAAAAGTGCAAATCAATCCCAGAACAACAGCAAAGGACCTTGTGAAGATGCTGGAGGAAACAGGTACAAAAGTATCTATATCCACAGTAAAACTAGTCCTACATCGACATAAACTGAAAGGCCACTCAGCAAGGAAGAAGCCACTGCTCCAAAACCGCCATAAAAAAGCCAGACTACGGTTTGCAACTGCACATGGGGACAAAGATCATACTTTTTGGAGAAATGTCCTCTGGTCTGATGAAACAAATAAAGAACTGTTTGGCCATAATGACCATCGTTATGTTTGGAGGAAAAAGGGGGTGCCTTGCAAGCCGAAGAACATCATCCCAACCGTGAAACACGGGGGTGTCAGCATCATGCTGTGGGGGTGCTTTGCTGCAGGAGGGACTGGTGCACTTCACAAAATAGATGGCATCATGAGGAAGGAAAATTATGTGGATATATTGAAGCAACATCTCAAGACATCAGACAGGAAGTTAAAGCTTGGTCGCAAATGGGTCTTCCAAATGGACAATGACCCCAAGCATACTTCCAAAGTTGTGGCAAAATGGCTTAAGGACAACAAATTCAAGGTATTGGAGTGGCCATCACAAAGCCCTGTCCTCTAGAGAACATTTGTGGGCAGAACTGAAAAAGCGTGTGCGAGCAAGGAGACATACAAACCTGACTGTTACACCAGCTCTGTCAGGAGGAATGGGCCTAAATTCACCCAACTTATTGTGGGAAACTTGTGGAAGGCTACCCGAAACGTTTGACCCAAGTTAAACAATTTAAAGGCAATGCTACCAAATACTAATTGAGTGTATGTAAACTTTTGACCCACTGGGAATGTGATGAAAGAAATAAAAGCTGAAATAAATAATTCTCTCTACTATTATTCTGACATTTCACATTCTTAAAATAAAGTGGTGATCCTAACTGACCTAAAACAGGGAATTTTTACTAGGATTAAATGTCAGGAATTGTGAAAAACAGAGTTTTTAAATGTATTTGGCTAAGGTGTATGTAAACTTCTGACTTCAACTGTATGAGAGGAGTAGGGCAAGATATGTAAACGTTAATAATGTTTACATAGTGTTCAATTTCTTAAAGTGGCCAGTGATTTCAATAGGCAGCAGCAGCCTCTAATGTGCTAGTGATTGCTATTTAACAGTCTGATGGACATGAGATAGAAGCTGTTTTTCATTCTCTCGGTCCCAGCTTTGATGCACCTGTACTGACCTCACCTTCTGGATGATAGCGGGGTGAACAGGCAGTGACTCGGGTGGTTGATGTCCTTGATGATCTTAAGTAACAGCCTACCTGTTGGCTCTTAGTCGCTGTAGCCTTTCCTTGCCTTTAACTTTTAATTCCATCTTCCATTGATTTAGATATCTCTTAACTTTTGCCACACACTGAGGCTCTATGACTGTAGCCTGTTGGCGCTTTCATGCCTTATGATTGGCCAACAACAAACTACACGTGCCACTCTCCTGAAAAGCAACAGCAGTAGCATAAATTATACAAGCGCTCGCTCTCACGCTCTCTCTCTCTCCCTGCAGCAGTCTCGTATGGGTCCTTCCGTACATGTCAGTTAAAAATACACATACCCAAGAGTAAGACCCATCATCATCAGATCCGACCCAGACCGTGACATTAGTTAGAATTCTGGATCCGGACCCCCTCGGGTATTCGGGTACAGGTGGATCCGTGAAGACCTCTACCTCAACTTGTTGAGCCAAGTCACTGCACAATACCTCTCCTCCAAGTCACTGCAGCATACCTCTCCTCCAATACACTGCAGCATACCTCTCCTCCAAGACACTGCAGCATACCTCTCCTCCAAGTCACTGCACCATACCTCTCCTCCAAGACACTGCACCATACCTCTCCTCCAAGACACTGCACCATACCTCTCCTCCAAGTCACTGCACCATACCTCTCCTCTGTAGTGGCCTTTATTTACCCTCCTTAGCCAATGGGGTTGTTGGCACCTCCAGAAATGGTGGTCTTTTATCAAAGACTATATGACAATGTCACAGTAGGGACATGTCATTAACATGAACATGTGTATGGTTGAGAGGGATGAGGCAAAAGAGATGGCAAATAGGTCTGGCTGTACAACCAATTGGCAAATGTACTGCAAATTGAGATATAATTTGACTAAACTGAATACTCTGAAACAAAGATGAATGACAAAGAATTATAGTAAAAAGCTTTGGAGCACCTTAAATGGAATTTTGGGCAAAAAGGCAAACTCTGCTGCTTCATTAATTGAATCAGATGGCTCATTCATCACAAAACCCACTGATATTGCCAACTACTTTAATGATTTTTTTCATTGGCATGATTAGCAGACTTAGGCATGACAAGCCAGCAACAAACGCTGACACTACACATCCAAGTATATCTGACCAAATTATGAAAGACGAGCATTGTAATTTTGAATTACGTAAAGTAAGTGTGGAAGAGGTGAATGTTTTTGTCTGTCTATCAACAATGACAAGCCACTGTGGTCTGACAACTTGGATGGAAAATTACTGAGGATAATAGCGGACGATATTGCCACTCCTATTTGCCATATCTTCAATTTAAGCCTACTAAAAAGTGTTTGCCCTCAGGCCTGGAGGGAAGCAAAAGTTATTCACCTACCTAAGAATAGTAAAGCCCCCTTAACCTCTTAAGGATCTGACCCTTTTTTTCAATTTTTGCTTAAAATGACATACCCATATCTAACTGCCTGTAGCTCAGGACCTCAAGGATATGCATATTCTTGATACCATTTGAAAGGAAACACTTTGAAGTTTGTGGAAATGTGAAATTAATGTAGGAGAATATAACACATTAGATCTGGTAAAAGATAATACAAACAAAAAACATGCGTTTTCTATTTGTATCTTTTTTCATCAATGCAAGAGAAAGGCCACAATATAATATTGCAGTTTAGGCACAATTTAGATTTTGGCCACTAGATGTGTGTGCAAAGTTTCAGATTGATCCAGTGAAGCATTGCAATACTGGACTATTTTGTATCAAGTCTTGCCGAATTGGTCAATTGATACATTTTCAAGTACATAACTATAGAGAACATACAAAAAGGATATGGTAATACAAAATGTAAGTTTACACACTCTCAGGAATGTCATACATGATGGATCATTAGCCTATACACTAACTTTCACACATCTAGATGGCCGGGCGGGGTGGGTGTGAAATCAGAGACAGCAAGGGTTCAAACTGTGGAACCCAGTTCATGCTAATCACATTAGCGCACGTTAGCTCAACCGTCCCATATACAGAACACTGATCCCGTAGAGGTTAACTGGCTCAAATAGCCAACCAATCAGCCTGTTACCAACCCTTAGTACACTTTTGGTAAAAATGGTGTTTGACCAGATACAATGCTATTTTACAGTAAACAAATTGACAACAGACTTTCAGCACGCATATTGGCAAGGACATTCAACAAGCACAGCACTTACACAAATGACTGATGATTGGCTGAGAGAAATTGGTGATAAAAAGATTGGGGGGGGCTGTTTTGTTAGACTTTTGACATTATCAATCATAGTCTGCTGCTGGAAAAATTTGTGTGTTATGGCTTTACACCCCCTGCTATATTGTGGATAAAGAGTTACCTGTCTAAAAGAACAGAGGGTGTTCTTTAATGGAAGCGCCTCCAACAAAATCCAGGTAGAATCAGGAATTCCCCAGGGCAGCTGTCTAGGCCCCTTACTTTTTTCAATCTTTACTAACGACAGGCCACTGGCTTTGAGTAAAGCCAGTGTGTCTATGTATGCGGATGACTCAACACTATACATGTCAGCTACCACAGTGACTGAAATGACAGCAACACTTAACAAAGAGCTGCAGTTAGTTTCAGAATGGGTGGCATGGAATAAGTTCGTCCTAAATATTTCAAAAGCATTGTATTTGGGACAAATCATTCACTAAACCCTAAACCTCAACTAAATCTTGTAATGGAAAATGTGGAAATTGAGCAAGTTGAGGAGACTAAACTGCTTGGAGTAACCCTGGATTGTAAACTGTCATGGTCAAAACATATTGATACAACATTAGCTAGGATGGGTAGAAGTCTGTATAATAAAGCGCTGCTCTGCATTCTTAACAGCACTATCAACAAGGCAGGTCCTACAGGCCCTAGTTTTGTCGCACCTGGACTACTGTTCAGTCGTGTGGTCAGGTGCCACAAAGAGGGACAAAGTGGAGGAGAGATTGACTTCATCACTACTTGTATTTGTACTGAGCTGTTTGTTTGAACTACTGGCACACAGCTCGGACACCCATGCATACCCCACAAGACATGCCACTAGAGGTCTCTTCACAATACCCAAGTCCAGAACAGACTATGGGAGGTGCACAGTACTACATAGAGTCATGACTACATGGAACTCTATTCCACATCAAGTAACTCATGCCAGCAGTAAAATTAGATTTAAAAAACAGATCATGGAACAGCGGGGACTGTGAAGCAACACAAACATAGACACATGCAAACAAACACATGATTACATACGCACTATACACACATGTACACATGGATTTTGTGTTATAGATATGTGGTAGTATAGTAGAGGCCTGAGGGCACACACTTAATATGTTGTGAAATCTTTTATGAATGTATTGTAATGTTTTTAAAATGTATAACTGCCTTAATTTTGCTGGACCCCAAGAAGAGTAGCTGCTGCCAAGACAGCAGCTAATGGGGATCCATAATAAATACAAATACAAATGGATCATAAACGGGTCGTAGACAGGTCTTGGTAGCTGAAAAGTGACTTCTCAGTCGACACACAAACTGCATTCGAGGTCAGCTTGATGCTTTGGGGTATGCAGTTAGATAGCAGGCAGAAATAAAACAGTGTTTTATTATAATGTCACTCTTATGGCCTCTGTATGGTGCCACACCAGGCCATTGTATGTGCATTAATGATTGATCAGCACAGAAGTAATTCATTCTTCCCTGATTTCCTATAGAGCTTTTATAGAACTGCACTGGGCACAAAATCAAAATGAATGCAGACTCGGATCATGATAATGACTTCAGGAAAAGGGTGGTAATAACAGGCACCATTAGTGTAGGAGTTGCCCTAACAATATGGTATTGGTCTATAGTGATAGATTTAATCTTTCTCCAAATGAGCTCCCCTTCCATTATCCATCAGTAGTGCTTTCTATGGCAGGAGTGGTCAACAGCTATACAACACTAATGGTTCTCCCCCTCCCTGCCTTCTCTCAGCCCAATACTAGCTCCACCCTAATGCTGAAATCAAACCGTTAATAGTCCATTAAAGCTCCAATCTCATCACATTAACTTTATTAGCATGAAGCTATCCAAGCTGTAATTGATACAGCCAGCCAAGTTTGGTTGGGTAGGTCAAAAAGGGCTTGAGATCCTGGCACCATAGTTCTCTCTCTCTCTGTGTGTGTGTGTGTGTGTGTGTGTGTGTGTGTGTGTGTGTGTGTGTGTGTGTGTGTGTGTGTGTGTTTGCTTTCCCTTTCTCCAAGAAATGAATGTATAAAGGATAAACCTCTGGTTCCTACCACATTGTGACAGATTGATTTGGTGTGCTTAACAGGTACCAGCCACAGCGTGTCCGTGTCTGAGATCCTAGCAGTCCGGGAGCTCGATGTGGACGGCGGGACGAAAGATGATGGCAGGTGGCAGAAAATGCCCCAGAAACTGACTGAGGCCTATCCATATGCATTCACAGGTAGGAGTTGTTGGTAATCTAGAGCAATCTACAGATATTGGATTCAATATATAGGGTGTTCACCCATAAAATGTTGAATTAATTCAAGGTTTATACAAGTATGTCCATTCAATAGAGAATTGCTTCAGAAAAACAATAGTCCAAACCCCATGTCTCTACCATATACAGTGCCTTCAGAAAGTATTCATAACCCTTGACTTATTCCACATTTTGTTTTTACAGCCTGAATTCAAAATAGATTAAAATAAAAACAAATCTCACCCATCTACACACAATTCCCCATAGTGGCAAAATGAAAACATATTTTTAGAAATTGTTGCAAAATAAATAAAAATGAAATACATAGATCTCATTTACATAAGTATTCACACCCCTCAGTCAGTACTTTGTAGAAGCACCTTTGGCAGCAATTACAGCTATGAGCCTTTCTGGGTAAGTCTCTTAAGCGCTTTCCACACCTGGATTGTGCAACATTTGCCCATTATTCTATTTTTTTTATCTTCAAGCTCTGTCAAATTGATTGTTGAACATTGCTAGAGAACCATTTTCAGGTCTTGCCATAGATTTTCAAGTAGCTTTATGTCAAAACCGTAACTCGGCCACTCAGGAACATTAACTGTCTTATTGGTAAGCAACTCCATTATACATTTGGCATTGTGTTTTAGGTTATTGTCCTGCTAAAAGGTGAATTCATCTCCCAGTGTCTGGTGGAAAGGAGACTGAACCAGGTTTTCCTCTAGGATTTTGCCTGTGCTTAGCTCCGTTTCTTATTTTATCCTGAAAAACTCCCCAGTCCTTGACGATACAAGCATACCCATAACGTGTTATGCTTGAAAATACGGAGAGTGCTACTCCGTAATGGGTTGTATTGGATTTGTCCAAAACATAACGCTTTGTATTCAGGACAAGAAGTTAATTGCTTTGCTACTTTTTTTGCAGTATTACTTTAGTGCCTTGTTGCAAACAGGATGCTTGTTTTGGAATATTTGTATTCTGTACAGGCTTCCTTCTTTTCAATCTGTTAATTGGTTAGTATTGTGGAGTAACTACAATGTTGTTGACCCATCCTCAGTTTTCTCCTATCACAGCCATTAAACTCTGCCAACTGTTTTAAAGTCACCATTGGCCTTATGGTGAAATCCCTGAGTGGTTTCCTTCCTCTCCGGCAACTGAGTTAGGAAGGACACCTGTATCTTTGTAGTGTCTGGGTGAATTGATATACCATCCAAAGTGTAATTAACTTCACCATGCTCAAAATCGAATCCAATGTCAGCAGTGGCAGCACCGCTGGCGGTGTAGTGACGTCACCTTCCACTGTCCAGAGGGGGCGCTGTGTCAGCAGTGGGTCCAGACCATCAGAGAGCAGCTCGCAGCACTGAGTATGGCTGAGTATTACTGACACTGAATATGCTTTGTGAAGTCTGGTTGCAAGGCTAACTCAGAAATGAGTATGGCCGTCATTCTGTGCAGTTACTCAGTAGTGCTGAGCGATTAACCGTCATTTCATATTTTTTCCGGTCATTAAACAACTAATTGACCGTCTGTTCAATTACTTGAATTCCATCTATTTTTGTAAAAAAAAAAATATGTGAGCCCAGCGTGCCGTTTCTCTAGAGAGAAATCAAATAATTCACGACAGAAATCAAGTCAACTATGTGGGATGCTGGGCTGAAGGGAGTTGTCGTTTTCATTAAGCAAATATTCAACCTAGTTCAGCTCAGAAATGTGGTAATTAACTACAATCCCATAATCCATTGCGCCAGTTTTTTTCAGTTTCGGACGGAGACCAGAGAGGTCGCCAAAATATGTCCAAAATAAGCCCAATGTGTTTCTATGGGCTTATTTTGGACCTAAAATTGTCGCCTGCCTTCCTGCCTTTGTGACAATGACTCCCATTGTTAGGGCAGAAACATAATTATATACAGATCTATGGACGGATACATTTTTACGTCTGCTACGTTAGGTTAGATACACACAGACCGCATGAGAGAGGAATGTACACAACACTGAGAGGGACAGAGACCGTTCGTGAAAGTATGCCTTATCTACTTCGTCTCCTGAGTGGCGCAGTGGTCTAAGGCACTGCATCGCAGTGTTAACTGTGCCACTAGAGATCCTGGTTCGAATCCAGGCTCTGTCGCAGCCGACCGGGAGACTCATGGGCGGCGCACAATTGGCCCAGCGTCGTCCAGGGTAGGGGAGGGAATGGCCGGCAGGGATGTAGCTCAGTTGATAGAGCATGGCGTTTGCAACGCCAGGGTTGTGGGTTTGATTCCCACGGGGGGCCAGTATAAAAAAAAGATCTATTCACTAACTGGAAGGCCCTCAAAGGAAGGCCCTCAAAATTGTCAAAGACTCCAGCCACCCTAGTCATAGACTGTTCTCTCTGCTACCGCACGGCAAGCGGTACCGGAGTGCCAAGTCTAGGTCCAAAAGACTTCTCAACAGCTTCTACCCCCAAGCCATAAGACTCCTGAACAGCTAATCATGGCTACCCGGACTATTTGCACTGCCCCCCCACCCCTTCCTTTTTACGCTGCTGCTACTCTGTTAACTATTTATGCATAGTCACTTTAACTCTACCCACATGTACATATTACCTCAACTACCTCAACTAGCCGGTGCCCCCGCACATTGACTCTGCAACGGTACCCCTCTGTATATATAGCCTCCCTACTGTCACTTTATTTTACTGTATATATAGCCTCCCTACTGTCACTTTATTTTACTTCTGCTCTTTTCTTCTCAACACTTTTTTTGTTGTTGTTTTATTCTTACTTTTTTTGTTTAAAATAAATGCACTGTTGGTTAAGGGCTGTAAGTAAGCATTTCACTGTAATGTCTGCACCTGTTGTATTCGGCGCATGTGACCAATAAAATTTGATTTGATTTGAACTGTAAGTCGCTCTGGATAAGAGCGTCTGCTAAATGACGTAAATGTAAATGTAAACTAGTAAAATGATTTCATCAGACAGGTCTGCAGCATAGGCTACCTAAATAGGATGACTCAAAGACAGTACAGTATGGAGAGCACAGAGATAACATTAGGTTTGGCTGACTGCTACTGCTTGAGATGAGATGATGACTTTAAGGAATGAAAAATAAATAATAAAGTCATCAAATAAAAACTAAGTACAGTGGGGGGAAAAAAGTATTTAGTCAGCCACCAATTGTGCAAGATCTCCCACTTAAAAAGATGAGAGAGGCCTGTAATTTTCATCATAGGTACACGTCAACTATGACAGACAAAATGAGAAAAAAAATCCAGAAAATCAGATTGTAGGATATTTTATGAATTTATTTGCAAATTATGGTGGAAAATAAGTATTTGGTCAATAACAAAAGTTTCTCAATACTTTGTTATATACCCTTTGTTGGCAATGACACAGGTCAAACGTTTTCTGTAAGTCTTCACAAGGTTTTCACACACTGTTGCTGCTATTTTGGCCCATTCCTCTATGCAGATCTCCTCTAGAGCAGTGATGTTTTGGGGCTGTCGCTGGGCAACACGGACTTTCAACTCCCTCCAAAGATTTTCTATGGGGTTGAGATCTGGAGACTGGCTAGGCCACTCCAGGACCTTGAAATGCTTCTTACGAAGCCACTCCTTCGTTGCCCGGGCGGTAGGTTTGGGATCATTGTCATGCTGAAAGACCCAGCCACGTTTCATCTTCAATGCCCTTGCTGATGGAAGGAGGTTTTCACTCAAAATCTCACGATACATGGCCCCATTCATTCTTTCCTTTACATGGATCATTCGTCCTGGTCCCTTTGCAGAAAAACAGCCCCAAAGCATGATGTTTCCACCCCCATGCTTCACAGTAGGTATGGTGTTCTTTGGATGCAACTCAGCATTCGTTGTCCTCCAAACACGACGAGTTGAGTTTTTATCAAAAAGTTATATTTTGGTTTCATCTGACCATATGACATTCTCCCAATCCTCTTCTGGATCATCCAAATGCACTCTAGCAAACTTCAGACAGGCCTGGACATGTACTGGCTTAAGCAGGGGGACACGTCTGGCACTGAAGGATTTGAGTCCCTGGCGGCATAGTGTGTTACTGATGGTAGGCTTTGTTACTTTGGTCCCAGCTCTCTGCAGGTCATTCACTAGGTCCCCCCGTGTGGTTCTGGGATTTTTGCTCACCGTTCCTGTGATCATTTTGACCCCACGGGGTGAGATCATGCGTGGAGCCCCAGATCGAGGGAGATTATCAATGGTCTTGTATGTCTTCCATTTCCTAATAATTGCTCCCACAGTTGATTTCTTCAAACCAAGCTGCTTACCTATTGCAGATTCAGTCTTCCCAGCCTGGTGCAGGTCTACAATTTTGTTTCTGGTGTCCTTTGACAGCTCTTTGGTCTTGGCCATAGTGGAGTTTGGAGTGTGACTGTTTGAGGTTGTGGACAGGTGTCTTTTATACTGATAACAAGTTCAAACAGGTGCCATTAATACAGGTAAAGAGTGGAGGACAGAGGAGCCTCTTAAAGAAGAAGTTACAGGTCTGTGAGAGCCAGAAATCTTGCTTGTTTGTAGGTGACCATATACTTATTTTCCACCATAATTTGCAAATAAATTCATAAAAAATCCTACAATGTGATTTTCTGAATTTCTTTTTCTCAATTTGTCTGTCATAGTCGACATGTACCTATGATGAAAATTACAGGCCTCTCTCATCTTTTTAAGTGGGAGAACTTGCACAATTAGTGGCTGACCAAAATATTTTTTTCCCCACTGTAATATACACAACTGAAATATTGTATTGTTTCATAGTAATTTCCTATTTTTCTATTGATGTCTACCCAATGTGGACCTGGCAGAGACAATGGAATATTTTCAATGTTTTTGCAATTGAATGCTCACTATTAATTTATTTCATATTTTTTTTTAATGATTGAAATCGAAAACCGTGATAATGTTTTCAATAATTGAACCGAAACCGAACCGACCTCAAAAAGCACTAATTGTTCAACACTTACTCAGCCTACAGCCTACAATTGATCTGGAAAATACAATAACATTTTTCACTTGACTTTTTGCAGCCAGCAGACCCAAGCATTTGCTGGTGTACATCAACCCTTATGGGGGCAAGCAGCAAGGCAAGCGTATTTATGAGCAGAAAGTCGCGCCTCTCTTCGCCTGTGCCTCCATCTCCACGGACGTGATTGGTGAGTTCCTGCCAAAGACATTAAACTTGCTTTAATAAAAGATTAGTCTTTATGGGCCAAGTAAAAATTGTTCACTGTAGGCAAATGGACACAAGCTCTCTCAGGCCGCACAGGAATATGACATCATTTACGGCCGCCATCCATCATCCCAGTTCCTTAATGGAACGGATGATGTCGATGAATACTGGATTCCCCTTCCATCCGGTTTACTTCTCAGACTACAGAAAGACTGTTTACATTTGTAACTGTGGAATTTCAAAGTCCAAATTTTGACTAATTGTATTTAACTATACAGCTGCTTGGGTTGATATCAAGATATTGATACAGTATTTGAGCAATTGTGTAAAAAAAAAAGAAGAGAAAAAAAAGAATCTAAGGTGGATGTGAAAATGTTTGCACATGAAATCAAACTATTCCTTTGGCTACAAATTATTACAATGTCTAACGATTAGAGAAGATTAAATGCTACTTTAGGGCTACTTTGGGACTTCTTTATGGAAAATGCTTAGTCGATATATTGCTCCAAGCGAGTGAATGATTACTCCCAAAGTCCAAAATATCGATTTATGCTACATATTAGGAAAACATCAAGCAATATAAATTAGTCAATTGTAAACCTGTTCAAGTTGACTTTTCAAGTGTATCCCATCTACAGGAAGCATGTTGAGACTTCTAACTCTTTCCTGGTCATTTGTTGTCATAGTTACAGAGCATGCCAATCATGCCAGGGACCACTTGAGGACAGAGGCGGAGTTAAAGCAATATGATGGGTGAGTCGAGGGTGGAGATGTTCTCAATGTCATTGTCGCTACAGTAATCAAAGGTCTGTTTTAAAGACCTCTTTGTAGTCTGGTTTTCAGCCCAACCGTCACTAAATCATATTCAACCAATCATAGTTGAACTAAAAACACCCCGGGTCAAGTATATTCCTCTCAAACAACAAACAAAAAGATCAGTTTTGTTGTTGTTCTGACCTCTGTGTGTTACATGACCTTTGACCTCTATGCAGAGTGGTGTGTGTTGGCGGGGACGGCATGTTCAGCGAGATAGTTCATGGCCTGGTCTTTCGAGCACAGAAGGATAACGGAGTGGACCAGAACAGCCCGGAGGAGAAGCTAGTACCCTGTACTCTCCGCATCGGCATTATACCCGCAGGTTAGTCAACACCCAACACACACATTCACAAGCACATGCATGGACACATTCTATACACGCCATCTGCAAGCATACATACTTTTTTTTTCTCGGTGTCTTGACAATATATAACTGTGTTGATTTCACATTCCATTTTTCCATCTTACACACACGTGTATACACACGCACCATGGCCGTGATTCAGAGATTTTGTAGTCAGAAACAGAACGTATCAATGTCTTGTTTTGTGTGGTATCCAGGTTCGACGGACTGCATCTGCTATGCAACTGTCGGCATCAACGACCCTGTGACCTCAGCCTTACACATCATAGTGGGTCAGTGCATTTATCCACATTGAAATATTGGCAGCACTTGTAATTAAATTGCCTTTAAAAAAAAAAAATGGAGTGTAACTGACCTTTTTATACAGCATAAGCATTCTTTATCACTGTTCCAGGTCATTCCTGGAGCTTTATTGTGAGTAGAAATGTGTGTCATGTTTGTCACTTCCATGTTATCGCTATGGTACACTCAGCTGACCAACAAGTGACAGCCGTGACCTACTGATTCAAAGGTTTAGAGATAAGAGGAAACTGCTGGAGGTGCGCGGGTGTGTGTGAGTAGGTGTGTGTGTGTGTGTGCGGGTGTGTGTGAGTAGGTGGGTGGGTGTGTTCAGGCATTGGTGTGTGTTTCATAGTAAAAGCACGTATTGTGTGCCGTCACAACTCTGCCTTTGTAGGACACTGTACCCCACAGTATCTGTGGAGGATCACTCATACTAGACTTTGGGTGTGTGTCTTCACAGGAGACTCCCAGCCAATGGACGTGTGCTCGGTCCATCACAACAACACATTCCTGAGGTACTCAGTCTCCCTGCTTGGATACGGTTTCTACGGCGACGTGCTGGCAGACAGCGTGAGGAAACGATGGATGGGACCAGCCAGATATGACTTTTCCGGTAGGTCAGAAGAGTTAGCTTTAGCTTTTTTAGGAAATACCACCACTGGGTACAGTTGCGGTAGACTGTTGCCATTGCTAATAATAAAGGCCATGCCGTCGTTTGTGCAGGTTTTAAGACTTTTCTGACACATCACCACTATGAAGGGGTTGTGTCTTTTCTACCAGCAACTGACACACTGGGAACACCAGGAGACCAGACCAGGTGTAGAGCTGGGTATGTCAGACTGTACTCTTACAACCTGTCCAATGATACACACAACCTGTTATGTACTTTAGTATTACATGTTTGTCTAGATGGTGCAAAGGAGAGATTGTTCACTTTGCTAGCAAACTCCATTGTCCCATCCTCACTCCATTCCTGTGTTCCAGGTGCTTCATATGCCAGCACGACGGGCAGCTGTATCCAGAGGATTCCCCAGAGAAATGCAAGACTGCTCCAGATGTCTCAGACAGTGGTAAGCACAGTATCTCTGCCTGAACACCCAAATGACCTCAACTCCACACGCCATGGGTCTCTACTGAAACCTACACAATGTATTTACCACAAAGCACCAACCTGTTTCTGCTCTATCCCAGAAAATGAAGGGGGGTGAGGGGTGATCAGAGGGAAGTTCCTGGCCATCAACGCGGCCAGTATGAGCTGTGCCTGTCCCCGTAGCCCCAAGGGCCTGTCCCCCGCCGCCCACCTCGCTGACGGCACCACCGACCTCATCCTTGTACGCAAGTGCTCCCGATTCAACTTCCTGCGCCACCTGCTACGCCACACCAGCAAAGACGACCAGGTAACCACACTGGATGGGGCTACTGCAATGGTGTCTTGATTTCTGTGGGTACTCCAACCCAGGTCCATAGGAGTGGTTGCATGAGATGGTTAACTCGCTAATTCCCTGTATCAGGGATTTCACTTTCTCACTTCTGTTCCTCTCCCCTTCAGTTTGACACGACCTTCTGTTCCTCTCCCCTTCAGTTTGACATGACCTTCTGTTCCTCTCCTCTTCAGTTTGACACGACCTTCTGTCCCTCTCCCCTTCAGTTTGACATGACCTTCTGTCCCTCTCCCCTTCAGTTTGACACGACCTTCTGTCCCTCTCCCCTTCAGTTTGACATGACCTTCTGTCCCTCTCCCCTTCAGTTTGACATGACCTTCTGTTCCTCTCCCCTTCAGTTTGACACGACCTTCTGTTCCTCTCCCCTTCAGTTTGACACGACCTTCTGTCCCTCTCCCCTTCAGTTTGACACGACCTTCTGCCCCTCTCCCCTTCAGTTTGACACAACCTTCTGTCCCTCTCCCCTTCAGTTTGACACAACCTTCTGTCCCTCTCCCCTTCAGTTTGACACGACCTTCTTTTCCTCTCCCCTTCAGTTTGACACGACCTTCTGTCCCTCTCCCCTTCAGTTTGACATGAACTTCTGTCCCTCTCCCCTTCAGTTGACATGATCTTCTGTCCCTCTCCCCTTCAGTTTGACATGACCTTCTGTCCCTCTCCCCTTCAGTTTGACATGATCTTCTGTCCCTCTCCCTTTCAGTTTGACATGACCTTTGTAGAGGTGCACCGTGTGCGGCGCTTCCGCTTCACGCCACGCCAGAACGACTCAGAGCTAGACCTGAGGGAGAACGGCAAGCAGCTCTTCAGCCAGATCTGCCACCCTGCCTATAGCAGCTGGAACTGTGACGGCGAGATCCTCCCCCACGCTGCCATTGAAGTCGGGTACGCACCCCCCTATATGTGGAAATATAACCCACTTCTGAAAGTTTATTGTCTGCACTGTGCTATTTTCAACATTTGAATTTAATTCATGCCTTTGTTTTTCCCTGACAATGTTTTCTTTGTCTTCTGCCCTTCCAGAGTCCACTGCCAGTTGATCAAGCTGTTTGCGCGAGGGATCGAAGAGCAGTCTTTGTTTGAGGACCTCGCCCACCCGTGTGCACTATAGATCCCCTCCTCCCTCCGCTGCCCTACCCTATCGAAGTCACTGGAACAGTCCTACTGCGTTTCAAATGCTCCCACTGCTGTCGCTTCCTTAGCCCTGTGCACTACATTTCTCTGATGTACTTGTAGGTTTTTCAGACATTTTTGTTTTCTGGGGCCATTTTGGAGGTCACAAGTTCACAGGTCAAGGAGTGCTGGTGCTGGTACATTTACAGAGAGGTTCAGCTATTTACTAATAGTGAAGAAGAAATCATGAAAACCTTTTCCCCCCTTTCTGCTATCCTTTTGCAATAGATAGATGTTAACCTAGCACTTAAAGTGCTGTTCAACAGTTGTACAACTCCCTTTTGCATGTGTTTGAATGTATTCTGCTCCAAATGATGAACAGTTACAAAGCTTTGTTTGTTTATTTATCCATTTGGAGAAAACCAATATTAAAGGATGTTGCTAGCTGCTTGCCTTGTTGGAATTATTTCCCTGCACATAAAAAGCATGAATTTGAATACGTTTGTGTGGATGATAGGATATTGGATGAACCAGAGCACTTTCTATGGGTACCATATGTCAGCTAGCCTGTCACCTTAATGTGGTAATGTAACATTGAAACAAACCATCACTAAATCTGATGGCACAAACACATGTCCTATATAGCTACAGTATACCACCAGACTGGCTAGAGTCACACTGAAAACTCAATGTAGAGTATCAACACAGTTTATGCACTGAAACATGTGACTTGGTAGCATTAAAATGGACGCAGCAGTCAAATTTTTACCAGGCAATTTCTGCCATTGCTGCGATGTCATTCCATGTTAATATGCTGTGGTGTCTGAGGTTGCTGTCAGAAAAGTGTTGTGTATTTGTTGCACTCGCAGTGCTTGGTGTCCTGCGTATCATATTGCCTTCTGCACACACTGTTCTGGGTGTCGTTTCCCCTGCACTGGCAATCTGGTCTTTGCTGCTGCGGACGAGGAAAATAGTAGCAATTAATGGTTGTTCATAGCATAAAAAAAGAAGTTTTACCCATCTGACCAAAATACTAGTCTCAACTGTATGCTGTGGTGATGTAGCCTGGTTTAGATGTCATGCTGCTGTGGTGATGGTTTAATGTTATTGTGCAGTGATTTTGCCTAAAACGTCTGGTATACTCCCTCGTACCATTTGACTTAACACTGCTGCTAGTAGTAGAGGTCACATAGCATCCCCAGTGTCTGCCTGAAAGTAAAAGATTGATGAAGACCTCCAGTCTGCCTTGTTATCAAATGTGTATTTGTCACGTGCTTCGTAAACAACAGGTGTAGACTAACAGTGAAATCCTTACTTACAGGCCCTTAATGCAGAGAGGAGAACAAGAGAAATAATAGAAAGATAATAACACAAGGAATAAATCCACAGTGAGTAACGATAACTTGGCTATATTCACAGGGTACCAGTACCGAGTTGATGTGCAAGGGCATGAGGTAATTGAGGTAGATACACTACCAGTCAAAAGTTTTAGAACACCTACTCATTCAAGGGTTTTTCTTTATTTTTACTATTTTCTACATTGTAGAATAATAGTGAAGACATCAAAACTTGATATGTCAGGTGGATGGATTGTCTTCGTAAGCTTTTTGTGCGTATGGAACATTTCTGGGATCTTTAATTTCAGCTCATGAAACATGGGAACAACACTTTACATGTTGCGTTCATATTTTTGTTAAGTATAGATGGGTGTACATAATAAACTGGCCACTGAGTGTATAACTAGAAATAAAGTGACTAGGCAACAGGGTAGATAATAAACAGTAGCAGCAGTGTATGTGAAGAGACAAAGTTAGTGCAGAAATGGTCATTGCAAATAGTTAACCAAATACAGTGCCTTGCAAAATTATCATTCCCCTTGGCGTTTTTCCTATTTTTTTGCATGTCAACCTGTAATTTAAATGGATTTTTATTTGGATTTCATGTAATGGGAATACACAAAATAGTCCACATTGGTGAAGTGAAATGAAAAATAACCTGTTTCATAAAATTCTAAAAATAAATAACGGAAAAGTGGTGCGTGCATATGTATTCACCCAATTTGCTATGAAGCCCCTAAATAAGATCTGGTGCAACCAGTTACCTTCAGAAGTCACATAATTTGTTAAATAAAGTCCACCTGTGTGCAATCTGAGTGTCACATGAGCTGTCACATGATCTCAGTATACATACACCTGTTCTGAAAGGCTCCAGAGTCTGCAACACCACTAAGCAAGGGGCACCACCAAGCAAGCGGCACCATGAAGACCAAGGAGCTCTCCAAACAGGTCAGGGACAAAGTTGTGGAGAAGTACAGATCAGGGTTGGGTTGTAAAAAAATATCAGAAACTTTGAACATCCCACGGCGCACCATTAAATCCATTATAAAAAAATGGAAAGAATATGGCACCACAACAAAACCTGCCAAGAGAGGGCCGCCTACCAAAACTCACGGACCAGGCAAGGAGGGCATTAATCAGAGAGGCAACAAAGAGACCAAAGATAACCCTGAAGGAGCTGCAAATCTCCACAGCGGAGATTGGAGTATCTGCCCATAGGACCACTTTAAGCCGTACACTCCACAGAGCTGGGCTTTACAGAAGAGTGGCCAGAAAAAAAGCCATTGCTTAAAGAAGTTAATAAGTAAACACGTTTGGTGTTCGCCAAAAGGCATGTGGGAGACGCCCCAAACATATGGAAGAAGGTACTCTGGTCAGATGAGACTCAAATTGAGCTTTTTGGCCATCAAGGAAAACGCTATGTCTGGCGCAAACCCAACACCTCTCATCACCCTGAGAACACCATCCCCACAGCGAAGCATGGTGGTGGCAGTATCATGCTGTGGGGATGTTTTTCATCGGCAGGGACTGGGAAACTGGTCAGAATCAAAGGAATGATGGATGGCGCTAAATACAGGGACATTCTTGAGGGAAACCTGCTTCAGTCTTCCAGAGATTTTAGACTGGGATGGAGGTTCACCTTCCAGCAGGACAATGACCCTAAGCATACTGCTAAAGCAGCACTCGAGTGGTTTAAGGGGAAACATTTAAATGTCTTGGAATGGCCTAGTCAAAGCCCAGACCACCAGTGGAACCCATCCAACTTGAAGGAGCTAGAGCAGTTTTGCCTTGAAGAATGGGAAAAAAAACAATTGCTAGATGTGCCAAGCTTATAGGGACATACCCCAAGAGACTTGCAGCTGTAATTGCTGCAAAAGGTGGCTCTACAAGGTATGGACTTTGGGGATGTGAATAGTTATGCACGCTCAAGTTGTTTTTTTGTCTTATTTCTTGTAGGTTTCAGAAAAATAAATATTTTGCATCTTCAAAGTGGTAGGCACGTTGTGTAAATCAAATGATATAAACCCCCAAAAAATCACATTTAATTCCAGTTTGTAAGGCATCAAAATAGGGAAATGCCAAGGGGGGTGAATACTTTCGCAAACCACTGTAGCTACCCAGACTAACTACTTGGGCAGTCTTATAGCTTGGGGTTAGAAGCTGTTCAGGGTCCTGTTGGTTCCAGACTTGGTGCGTCGGTACCGCTTGCCGTGTAGTAGCAGAGAGAACATTCATTATATGACTTGGGTGGCTGGAGTCTAGAGGATCTGAGGGCCCTTGCCAAATATTTTCAAAGTCCTGAGGGGGAAGAGGCGTTGTCGTGCCCTCTTCACTACTGTGTTGGTGTGTGGACCATGATAGATCCTTAGTGATCTGGACACTGAGGAACTTGAAACTCTCGACCAGCTTGTGGAGTATTCTTTATTCTAATCTAAGGACTTGATACTGCCGCTATGCCACAGAAACCTCCACATGAATGTGGATGCTAACCTCCCGTTATTGTAATGGTAAGAGGTCTTGGAGGTATGATATTTGTGCGTATGTACGTTTCTCACTTATCATTATTCACGATTCATTCAGGATTATCTGTAATCATGGTAGCACCCACATTAATGTAGAAGTGTTTAGAAACATATCATATTCTCATTTACAATAAAAGCAACTCCAAAATGGCACAATACATTATTTACCATTAATTTCTATTGGGCACAAAATAATCTGAAACACAACCAAAACAAACAGCAAATGCATCCAATAAATCTGTAGAGTCATAAGCTTGATGTAATCATTGCATGCTAGGAATATAGTACCAAATGCTTAATGTTTTATTACTTTAATGCGCTTATAAGTGAATTTCTCCCAATACTTTTGGTATCCTTAAATGGGGGGACTCTGTACAAAAAGTGATGTAATTTAAACGGTTCATCCAATATGGATGAAAATATTATCTAATTAAAGATGACAGTCTGCACTTTAACCTCATAGTCATTGTATCATTTCAAATCAGATATAGAGCCAAACTAAGAAAAAAAGCATCACTGTCCCAATAATTACAGAGGGCACTGTATTTAACTACACATATACAGTACCAGTTAAAAGTTTGGACACACCTATTCATTCAAAGGTTTTTCTTTATTTTTACTATTTTCTACCTTGTAGAATAATAGTGAAGACATCAAAACTATGAAATAACACATGTGGAAACATGTACTGTAATTTTCGGACTATAAGCCGCGCCTTTTTTCCTGTTTTTCGACCCTGCAGCTTTTTTTAACGGTGCGGCTAATCTATGGTGTGTAAGGGTAGGTTGTTAGTGGTTAGATTTTGGCTCTAACCACTAACAACCTACCCTTACACACCTATTTTGCTACCCCTGCACTAAGATTTGTGCCATGGCTCAGCACATGCGCCCCCTTCCACCAGACCCCCAATACACTTCATTAATCACATCACTGTGTGTCTCTTGCTAAAATAATCAAGTTTAAAATGTTTTTGTTTGACATATTCCCCCAGTCTCTGCCGCCGTTCATGTTAAGGAAGTCTAACCGTGAATTCTCCATAAGAGGTGGGAGGGAAATCACCACAATCAGAAACCAGTAGAGAAGCCCATAAAGCCACCATGCCAGAAAAAAACATCCATTTAAGCAGATTCTGAAGACATGCCCTTAAGAACCCATGACCCATTTTCTCAGCCTATACCACTTCCTGGGTGAGAGGACACTAAACCCCTCATTCTTCATCACGTGTTGTACTGACCTTACAAACCTTCCAGGATCAATCAAATAAGACTCCAGCAGAACCTTATTTTTCCCCTTTAGTCTCCATCAGGAACCTAGAAAGTTACTGGGCCCTCAGCCTGACTGGCTGTCAGCTCTGGATCCAATGAGCAGTATGAAAACGAGACCGCCTTGTCCTCCGCTCCCGCAGACTCACCTCCCCCCTCTTCCTCTTCCTCCTCCATTGGCACGGTACCGTCCTCCTCCTCCCCAGTCTCTGTCCCCCTGCACTTCCCCCCTGATCAGTGCCTCTTCCCCAATGACAGGCAATATTTCCTGGGATGAGCCCACCAAGCCTTTGCCCACCGGAGTCTCTGTTACTACAGAAACCTGCCTCAGCTCATGTAGCCCAGCTGCAACCCACCACCGCTTTCTCCACGGCCTGCGCACCACCACTTGGCCATTCACTACTACCGTGTAGCTCAGTTGGTAGAGCATGGCGCTTGCAACGCCAGGATTGTGGGTTCGTTTCCCATGGGGGGACAGTATGAAAATGTATGCACTCACTAACAGTAAGTCGCTCTGGATAAGAGCATCTGCTAAATGACTAAAATGTTAAAAAAATATTCTCCTCCCTCCTGTTACCCCTGCCATTTATTTTGCAATTCTGAGTAATCACTACTTTAGTAAGGAAAAACACTTTATTCAGTACTACTGCAGTTGCTTAATAATTCCAATAGATGGCAGCATAAGACCATGAATGACATTTCAGAAGATTAGTTTAGTTCTCTCCCTGGATACACCACCACTCCACCTCACAGGAAAACTCCTGCCTGAGCTTTTTACTGTCCCTTCCACACTGCTAACGTAAGAGGAAGGACTGAAAACACATTACTGTGAAGTAATATAATGATGAGTCATGTTTATTATTACCTGTTTTTATGGTCATGTTTTGAAATTATACTTCATTACTATAATGATTATCAATAAGCCTAAACATTAATTCAGTCACCTCTGGTCGACAAAAACGTATTTTCCTAGTACATTAATTGTCAAATTCATCAACCAGCATCGAGCACTCTGCCTTCTCACGCAAGCGAGGGGCATGTTGAGGTAAATATGCTAACCGCGACGGTTGCATTATGTAATTTATTGGTGGGCTGGAAGATGATCATTTTATATAGAAGGTTTTTATAATGCATGTTTACTAGGGTTGAGGTTAGCACATCTGAGTAGGGATTATTTGGGTTCAATACCTGTCCTACCTATCAATCATATTGCTGCTTGTAGCCTATAACTGATGATCCCCACACTAGAAACACCGAAAACTATCTGTGCTAGCAAACCCTGTGTTCCACCCCTCCCATATGTAACCTTGAAGTTTGTTAAGAAACAAACACTTGTCTACGAAAAGAGACATGTTTAACGGATTCCGCTTGGCACCCAGACGAGAGCACAAGAAAACCACTTGCAAATTTACCAAAACTAACCAACTACTTGCGGTCTGTTCGTAAGCAATAAACGGAGGCAGATTAGCCACCACAACTCTTGTCGAAAGAGGCGAAATCTGCACCAACACACCCCTTACAAAAATCCCACTCACAACAAGACAAACCTTTTTCATTAACACGACCACCGCCTTGTTCATTCTGGATGCAGAGTGCAGATGTTCCGCTCCAACCTGTTCGCCGACCATGAGCAAAACTTCCTCCACACCTTTCTCCGGAACGCATCCGAAGCGACAGCGTTTCTTCTCCACTCGGTTGAGGCCATCACGCCGCCCTAACAAACTACCCCTACTCCCCCCTCAACTCTAAACGATAAACAGTGGAAACCAATAAACAAACACTCCACCATGAGGAAATACATTCATAAAATACGCAAGAACCAAAAGAAAAAAGAATAGTAGCCCTCCTCACGAACCACAATGTCTCACACCTACAACTTCTTCTTCTATGATATAATGGCGGTCCACAAACCAACGTTAAAGGTGCATGCCGCCACCTACTGTGCTGGAGTGTGTAGTCAATCACGGTTTCCAACATTTCTAAATCCTCCTACCTAACTCAGTACTTCTGAGAAAATAAAGAAGAGCCCTACTAACTTCTAATAGACCCTCCCCCATCCCCAAAATCCCTTCCAAACCCCCCCAGCCCCGTCCAACCTCAATGACCCTACACTTCAATCTTTCCCTCTCTTCAACATACTTACAACAATGTAACAACACATGCTCCACCGTTTCATCGACGTACCCTCCAGACACAAATCATTCCCATGCTTGCCAACCAGATGTAATGATGAGTTCAATGTACAGTGTCCTAAGCGCAATCAAGTAAACACCACCTCTTCCTTCCTAATCTGACTTTTGAATCTTGGTCCACCGACCTTTCTTTGGAGGACATATAAATGCCGGCCCTTGTGCTCAGAGTACCATCTCTTATGCCACACATCTATCAAAATGGCTCTGATCTTACATTTGGCCTCACCTCTACCCAGTGGAACATTAATATCAATTATATCTTGTTTCAAAGCTCTTTTAGCTAACTGGTCTACAATTGCATTCCTTTCCACACAATAGTAGGTCACTCCTATTAGATTTACCAGATGATAAACTATTCAATACAGACAGAGAATCTGAGAATACTTTAATTCTACCAGGTTGTACGTCCTCCACCCACTGGAAGGCAACTATTATCACCAACAGTTCAACTGAGTATACTGACAGTTCATCTGTTAGTCTTCTACATATCTGCACATCAAATTCAGGAACGTAAACGCCTGATCCTGTGCGCCCACTATCTAGGTCCTTGGATCCATCTGTGAAAAGCGGTAAAAAAGCATAAAAACTTCTACCAATGTAATTGTCAACCAGTTTCACTATATCACTGACTTCTGACCAATCTTTCCTTTTCTCTACCAAGGTTAGATCAACAACAGGGTCTGGGAGTAACCATGGAGGAACATCCCCTATCACCACAGAAGGGCCAACCTCCAACTCCCTCAAACCACTCTCATCAGCAAGCTTTCCAACTGTCCAACCAAAACCACTGCCTTGTCTACTAGTATATTCCCAACAGTCATCTAGAACAGTAGCAGTGGGATACTCAACCTCACAGCCTTTCAACCCAATAAGATAATGACCATTTTTTACGCTGTATATCCAAAGGCATCTCTCCTGCCTCCACCAGTAAGGCACATACAGATGTTGATTTAAATGCACCAATACATATCCTTAAAGCTATATACTGGATTCTGTCCAGCTTCTGAAGCAAAGTCTTTACCTCTGTTCCATAAACTGTACACCAGTAATCAATTGGCGACCTGATCAGAGCTCTATAAATATCCATCAACGACTGTATATCAGCACCCCATTCATAATCAGAGACCCACACAACCAACTACCGTAAAAGTGATGGAATGAGAGAGACAGAGACATCGTTACAACACTGTACATAGCCATAATTTAGCATTTCTTCTTCTTCTTTTGAGTTTAACGGCGGTTGGCATGGAAAAATAAAAAAATAAAAACAACAAAACAACAAATCTTCTGAAGTCAAATACTTCTCTGCAGCTGCCACCACAATATCTATTTTCTGTGATTTACATTCAATTTCTGCAGTACAGTTGATAACCATTGCTATGAACGCTAAGAAGCTATCTTTACTGAAGCATATATCACTCGTTGGCCTATCCCTCTGTGCTGGCACAGATCTACTACTCACAGGGATCCTCTCAGGATCTCTCAACCTTGACCCATCCTCCTCTACTTTCTTCACTGCCTCAGCATACGACACCTTCTGCACTACTCTGACTCTAGCCACCTCAACCTGCCTCACTCGCACCGGACACTTCAGATCCCCAGCAACATGGGCATCCCAACAGTTGACACACACAACTTTATCCACCGAAACTACACAAACCTCTATCCCATGCCCTCCTGCACACTTCCCACATCTTGGAATCTCCCTCCTACAAACTGCTGCAACATGACCATAAACGTTGCACCTGAATCAGCAAATTTCTAAGGATAACTGATATATCCTACCATGACTTTATCGGGTAAAGACTCAAAACTCAAAAGGACTGACAGTGACTCCTATGTTTCACCACGCAGACCACCGGGTCTACGTTGCACCAAACGGCGGGAATCACAAACACCAGGAATCTTCATCTTCAATTTCTCCACCTCCACACTTAACGCTACCCCAGAAATCACTCCTTTCAATGGTGCCCTGTTCCTAAGAGCAAAGCAAGAAACAGATCTTGACCCAAGTTGCGTGACACGGAGCGCCCACTCCCTCTGGTCAGAAGAAACACAAACAAATATCACAAGTCCACTACAGGTTACCTTCACTGATTCAACTGCACCCAACTCCTTTCCCACCCACTGTCACGATCGTCTGAAGCAGGAGACCAATGCGCAGCGTTGTGAGTGAACATGATGACTTTATTTATAAAAGCAACCACGAAAAAACAACAAAAGACGATACGTGAAGTTCTCTATGACACCGACTGAACATAGCACAAGGAAACAAAAACCCACAAACACAAGGAGAAAAACACACAGAATATATATGGCTCCCAATCAGAGATAACGAGCCGACAGCTGACACTCGTTACCTCCGATTGGGAGTCATTAACCAATCACCAAAAAACACAAACAAATGAAACTCACCCAACCCAACACCACCAAATGAAATACACCCTGGCTCTAACACACAGTCCCGGAGCCAGAGTGTGACAGTACCCCCCCCCAAAGGCGCGGACTCCGACCGCGCCTAACCCAAAAATGGGGAGGGCTGGGTGGGTGTTACTCCACGGAGGCGGCTCTGGCGCTGGTCGTGATCCCCACCCCACCATAGTCATTACCCACTTAATTTGCCTCCTACACATTACCACCCCCCAACTACACCCCACTGGGTTAAGGGGCGGCACCGGACTAAGGGGCAGCACCGGACTACGGGGCAGTACCGGACTAAGGGGCAGTACCGGACTAAGGGGCAGTACCAGGCTAAGGGACAGCACCAGGATAAGGGACAGCACCAGGATAAGGAGCAACACCGAGCTAAGGGGCAGCACCTGACTAAATGGCGGATCCTGGCTGGCTGGCTCTGGCGGATCCTGGCTGGCTGGCGGATCCTGGCTGGACGGCCCTGGCGGATCCCGGCTGGACGGCTCTGGCGGATCCTGGCTGGACGGCTCATGGCTGGCTGACGGATCTGGCTGCTCATGGCTGGCTGACGGATCTGGCTGCTCATGGCTGGCTGACGGATCTGGCTGCTCATGGCTGGCTGACGGATCTGGCTGCTCATGGCTGGCTGACGGATCTGGCTGCTCATGGCTGGCTGACGGATCTGGCTGCTCATGGCTGGCTGACGGATCTGGCTGCTCATGGCTGGCTGACGGATCTGGCTGCTCATGGCCGACTGACGGATCTGGCTGATCCTGTCTGGCGGAAGGCTCTGGCTGATCCTGTCTGGCAGAAGGCTCTGGCTGATCCTGTCTGGCAGAAGGCTCTGGCTGATCCTGTCTGGCAGAAGGCTCTGGCTGATCCTGTCTGGCGGAAGGCTCTGATGGCTCATGGCAGACGGGCGGCTTTGCAGGCTTTGGGCAGACGGGCAGTTCAGGCCCCGTTGGGCAGACGGCAGACTCTGGCCGTCTGAGGCGCATCGTAGGCCTGGTGCGTGGTGCCGGAACAGGAGGTACCGGGCTGAGGACACGCATCTCAGGGCTAGTGCGGGGAGAAGCAACAGGGCATGCTGGACCCTGGGGACGCACCGTAGGCCTGATGCGTGGTGCCGGAACTGGAGGTACCGGGCTGAGGACACGCATCTCAGGGCTAGTGCGGGAAGCAGCAACAGGGCATGCTGGACCCTGGGGACGCACCGTAGGCCTGATGCGTGGTGCCGGAACTGGAGGTACCGGGCTGAGGACACGCATCTCAGGTCTAGTGCGGGGAGTCGGAACAGGGCATGCTGGACCCTGGGGACTCCCATAACGCCTAGTGCGGGGAGCCGGAACAGGGCATGCTGGACCCTGGGGACTCACCTCACGCCTAGTGCGGAGAGCAGGAACAGGCCGGGCTGGGCTGGCGACGCGCACCGTATCCCTGGTGCGAGTGGCCGGAACAGGCCGGGCCGGGCTGGCGAAGCGCACCGTATCCCTGGTGCGTGGAGTAGGAACAGGCCGGGCTGGGCTGGCGACGCGCACCGTACACTTGGTGCGGATGGCAGGAACAGGCCGAACCGGGCTGGCGACGCGCACCGTACACTTAGTGCGAGGGGCCGGAACAGGCCGTACCGTACGGGGAACACACACTACTGGCTTCAACCGAGGATCAGGAACGGGCCGGACCGGACTGGCAACACACATCAGTCCTTCACGCCGTGCCACACACACTTCCCTCCTTCTACTCGCCAATAGCCCCCTTGACCTGGTAGCCTCCTGAATCCGTCCCTTCTCTGCCTCCGTCAGCCCCCTTAACCTGGCAGCCTTCTGACTCTGCCTTGTGGCAGCCTCCTGCTGCTCAGTCGCCCAAGCCATGTGCCCCCCCCAAAAAATTTCTTGGGGTTGCCTCTCGTCCTTCCGACGTTGGCTCTGCCGACGCCGTTGCTCCTCTCTCCGTCGCCTCTCCTCTGTCTCGCTCCATGGACGGCGATCCATGCCATCCAGGATTTCTTCCCACGTCCAGGACCCTTTACCGTCCAAAAGCTCTTCCCATGTCCAGACCCTCGGCTCCTGGACACGCTGCTTGGTCCTTTGATGGTGGGTTTTTCTGTCACGATCGTCTGAAGCAGGAGACCAATGCGCAGCGTTGTGAGTGAACATGATGACTTTATTTATAAAAGCAACCACGAAAAAACAACAAAAGACGATACGTGAAGTTCTCTATGACACCGACTGAACATAGCACAAGGAAACAAAAACCCACAAACACAAGGAGAAAAACACACAGAATATATATGGCTCCCAATCAGAGATAACGAGCCGACAGCTGACACTCGTTACCTCCGATTGGGAGTCATTAACCAATCACCAAAAAACACAAACAAATGAAACTCACCCAACCCAACACCACCAAATGAAATACACCCTGGCTCTAACACACAGTCCCGGAGCCAGAGTGTGACACCCACCCTGAAACCACAAATGGATCTACCAAAAGGTATGGATCCACTTTCTCCAAAAATGTAACTCCTACTGCACCAGATTCTTCTTTATCATGTCCATTGATGCCAGGCTCTGGTTCTGAGCTCTTCACCACACCTTCTACCTCACTTAACTCTCCCTCATTCATTTCCATTTCACCTCCAGAACTCAGTCTGGCGAATGGCTCACTCTGTTTGCACTTGAGTTATAACATTTGAAATGTCTCTATTCCTTTGAACATTTTGTCAGTGCAATGTTTACTGTTCATTTCTGATTGTTTATTTCACTTTTGTTTATTATCTATTTCACTTGCTTTGGCAATGTAAACATATGTTTCCCATGCCAATAAAGCCATTTGAATGGATTTGAATTGAGAGAGAGAGAGAGAGAGAGAGATAGAGAGACAGAGAGAGAGAGAGAGAGAGAGAGAGAGAGAGAGAGAGAGAGAGAGAGAGAGAGAGCTCCATGTTAATGTATACGGGAACATGAGTCAGTCATGGTTACTCATAGTTATGTGATGAAGTAGCCCCGCCTGCGATTTCAAAATCAGTGTCGGCCCTCAGCCCAATAAGGAATGTCCTCTTGGTGTAACGGTCAAGCTGTTGCTTTCTCCCGCGGTAGACCTGGTTCATAACCAGTCAGTTACATTAAGCAGTCTATTCTCTGAAAGGGGTCCAGACAGCCTGTTCCCAACAGTGGGATTGGAGAGGGGCCCCTCTCCCTCTCTCTCTGACTGGAGGAGAGAAGTGAAATGATGCCTCTCCTCTGGTCAACAATACTCACCTTGAGAGACTCCACAGCCTGTTGGAGCTCCATCAGCTCCTTCTCTCTCTCCTGGAATCTCTGCTGGACCTTCTGCTGACTCATCCCCAGCTGCATCTGTGGAGAATCACTCTTCAATGAGCTATCAAGTTTTATTTGTCCAGTAGATCAATAGTATAGTAATGGGACATAGGGCCCATAGAAGATAGGGATTAAAATGTTGAGGAAGAGTCTGTGTGAAATTATATTATTATGTTGTTATGTGAATGATTATAGTTTTAACAGTGCACAAAACAGGGGAGCTGATTGGGTGTTTGATAACAAATTACAATGGTGTTTGACTTTATAAAATGGTGATACATTTGGAGACTCTGGGTTAATATATCTATATAATCAAGGTTTGTGTTCATATTTGTTCTGCCGTGGATCGATATCATTTGAATGATCTCATATTCAAACAGCCTTAGTTCCTACTCTATCTTTAATTATTTGATTATCAGACAGTCACCAACAAGTAGTTCTGGTCTTACCTGTTTCTCAGTCCTCTCTACTGCAGCTGACACTGTATCATGGCCTTTATGTTCATCCATTGTACACAGCATACAGATACACTGCTGATCGGTACGACAGAAAACCTCCAGCAGTTTGTCATGATGAGAGCAGATCTTCTCCTGTAGTTGTGCGGTGGCTTTGACCAGCTTGTGCTTCTTCAAAGCAGGAGATTCATAGTGAGATTGGAGGTGAGTCTCACAGTAAGAGGCCAGACACACCAGACAGGACATGAGGGCTTTCTGCTTTCTGGTCCCAGTGCAGACATCACACGCCACATCTCCAGGTCCAGCATAGCACAGAGCAGGAGGGGGAGCAGCCTGGAGTCCTGTCTTCTTCAGTTTCTCCACCACTTCAGCCAACACAGTGCTCCTGTTCAGAACAGGCCTTGGGGTAAAGGTCTGTCTGCACTGTGGACAGCTGTACACACCTTTCAGATCATCCTGATCCCAGCTTTCTTTAATACAGCCCATACAGTAGCTGTGTCCACAGGCAGTAGTCACCGGATCCTTCAGTAGATCCAGACAGATGGAGCAACAGAACAGTTCCTGATTCTCTGCCATTTTGGTGCTCTCTCCCGTAGGTTAAGCAATGGCAGTGTCAAAGATTACTTTCTGTTCAGTGTCAAAGATGACTTTGTGTTTCATGGAACTCTACACCAGAGGACAGGGATGGGCTTCCTTCTTGACTGTGTACTCTGTATGTAGAGGGGGTGTGTTTTCTTTGATAAGGAAGTGTGACAGAGTGTTGGGTAGTAGCCAGAGATGTTCAGTATTTCTCTTACATCTATTTGAAATACGTATTTTAATGACTTCTGAGTATTTAGTCATTTGAATCACACTGGGCTGAACTAAACTTTTCAAAATCCTAAATACTTTTCTATACCATTTTTTTTATTGTGATTCACATTTTGCATTAATTGAAAGTCGCTCTGGATAAGAGTGTCTGCTAAATGATTACAATGTAAATGTAAATGCAAAAATTAATAATTGCAATCACTGAAAAACTCAATTTAAAGGGATTCTTCGGGATTTAGGCAATGAAGCCCTTTAACTACTTCCCCAGAGTCAGATGAACTCATGGACACCATTTTAATGTCTCTGCATCCTGTATGAAGGAAGTTTGTAGTAGTTTTGGGAGCCAATGCCAGCTAGCGTTAGCGCAATGACTGGAAGTCTATGGCATGCTAGCAGTTCCTATAGACTTCATAGCGCTAATGCTAGTTAGAAACTTCCTTCAAACTGTAGAGACAAATATATGGTTCCATTCATTCATTGATTTTTAGAACATTTTCAGGTCATTGTTTGTTTTCAGTGGAAAGTCCAAATACATTATTTTTCAGATGTTGCGGGTAAAACTGGCAAATCTATAATGTTTATTTATGCTCCATAAAGTTGTCCTAGAATCTGTTGTTACCCTGACCTCTCCCACAGATTCCATCAGGTTACTACATTCAGAGCATGACCTCTAACCTGCACCTGAACAGCTTCCTCCTGCCCATCGGTGCCATGAACGTCATCAGCATCCTACCTCTGCTGCTGCTGGCCCCTCTCATGGAGTGTGTCACCTCCTGCTACCTGTCCATGGAGAAAACACCCTTCTCCCACGCCAGAGTCATCAGTAAGCACACACACACACGGCACAGATACACACACACACACACAGACACACACACAGCCACACACACACACATGCACAAATACCATCCTCATCAATGAGCCAGTCAATGTTAATGTCTCTCTCTCTCCCTCTCTCTCTTTGTTTCTCTCCCTCTCCCCTCCTCTCCTCTCTCAGTGCTGGATCATGCGTGTGCGGCCCAGTCTGTCCTGGTAGCGGGCCTGTCTGAGGTCCACAGGAAGGGCTATCCTCTGACGGAGCAGGCCCTGTCAGGGAAGGTGCTCCAGGTGTCCTCCATGGCCTGCTTCCAGCTGGCTCCCCAGTACATCCTACTGGGGCTGGCTGAGGCCCTCGTCACCCCTGCCTGTGAGTGACAGAGAGCCAGCACGTATTTCTGACACACCTATTGCTGCTACACTGTTCATACACAGAGACAAACTGCGTTGGAGATTTACAATGTCAATGGACACCATATGTAGTTGAGATGAAGTTAGAATGTGGAGTGTTGGAACCAACTGCCAACATGGAGGATAGTATTCTGAACTCTGGAAGCTAGGGTTAGGTTGCCCCCTACTGGTGTATTAGAGACAGACAAGAGACGTTTGAACCAAATGAATGCTTCTTTCTCTTCCCAGTCTTCCTCTCTTCTCTGTTCTAGGCTCTGTGATCTCCTTCCACCTGACACCCAGTCATATCAGAGGCATCTCCCTGCACTTCCTCCCCATGTGGATATACTGCTATATAGATGACTGGAAATAGCTGATTCATTGTGTCAATCAATTCAATAACAGAGCAATTCCAATGTCACGATTTTGACTTTTATATTGAAAGATCACATTGATTCAGTAATTGATTCAGAATACAGAATTGTTTGGATTCATACATGAATATGGGTGATTTAAATATTCTCATCTGATCATAAATGGATCAACAATGATCCCAGTTTCTGATTTGACTGGTTTGCCAGTACTACAGTTTACATCAAGAGAAAAAGAGACACATTTACAGAGGATTGCAACAGCCAAGAGGTGATCAGGTAGACAGTAAAAGTCTGAAGCTTGAGTGTCAGTCTGTATGTGCTATCAGGCCATCTGTTTAGCAAGACCACTAACATATCTGGGACCAGGCTACAAAGAATGTGCTATGTCTAATTATTATATATTTTTTAATTTTACAATAACGTTAAAAAAGGGGAATTGAACCAAATCATAGGCCTACTGGAAGACTGTTAATAACCCAGAAGCTCTCCATCAATATGTTTTTTTATTTCACCTTTATTTAACCAGGTAAGCCAGTTGAGAACAGGTTCTCATTTACAACTGCGACCTGGCCAAGACAAAGCAAAGTAGTGCAACAAAAACAACACAGAGTTACATATGGGGTAAAAAAACATAAAGTCAGAAATACAACAGAAAATATATATACAGTGTGTGCAAATGTAGCAAGTTATGGAGGTAAGGCAATAAATAGGCTATAGTGCAGAATAATTACAATAGTATTAACACTGGAATGCTAGATGTGCAAGAGATTATGTGCAAATAGAGATACTGGGGTGCAAAAGAGCAAATTAAATAACAATATAGGGATGAGGTTGTTGGGTGGGCTAATTTCAGATGGGCTGTGTACAGGTGCAGTGATCGGTAAGGTGCTCTGACAACTGATGCTTAAAGTTATTGAGGGAGATAAGAGTCTCCAGCTTCAGAGATTTTTGCAATTCGTTCCAGTCATTGGCAGCAGAGAACTGGAAGGAATGGCGGCCAAAGGAGGTGTTGGCTTTGGGAATGACCAGTGAGATATACCTGCTGGAGCGCAGACTACGGGTGGGTGCTGCTATGGTGACCAATGAGCTAAGATAAGGCGGGGATTTGCCTAGCAGTGATTTATAGATGGCCTGGAGCCAGTGGGTTTGACGACGAACATGTAGTGAGGACCAGCCAACAAGAGCGTACAGGTCACAGTGGTGGGTAGTGTATGGGGCTTTGGAGACAAAACGGATGGCACTGTGATAGACTACATCCAATTTGCTGAGTAGAGTGTTGGAGGCTATTTTATAAATGACATCGCCGAAGTCAAGGATCGGTAGGATAGTCAGTTTTACGAGGGCATGTTTGGCAGCATGAGTGAAGGAGGCTTTGTTGCGAAATAGGAAGCCGATTCTAGATTTAACTTTGGATTGGAGATTCTTTATGTGAGTCTGGAAGTTGAGTTTACAGTCTAACCAGACACCTAGGTATTTGTAGTTGTCCACATACTCTAGGTCAGACCTGTCGAGAGTGGTGATTCTAGTCGGGTGGGCGGGTGCTAGCAGCGTTCGATTGAAAAGCATGCATTTAGTTTTACTAGTGTTTAAGAGCAGTTGAAGGCTACTGAAGGATTGTTGTATGGCATTGAAGCTCGTTTGGAGGTTTGTTAACACAGTGTCCAATGAAGGGCCAGATGTATACAAAATGGTGTCGTCTGCGTAGAGGTGGATCTGAGAGTCACCAGCAGCAAGAGCGACATCATTGATATACACGGAGAAAAGTGTCGGCCCAAGAATTGAACCCTGTGGCACCCCCATAGAGACTGCCATAGGTCCAGACAACAGGCCCTCCGATTTGACACACTGAACTCTATCTGAGAAGTAGTTGGTGAACCAGGCGAGGCAGTCATTTGAGAAACCAAGGCTATTTAGTCTGCCAATAAGAATGCGGTGGTTGACAGAGTCGAAAGCCTTGGCCAGGTCGATGAAGACGGCTGCACAGTACTGTCTATTATCAATCGCGGTTATAATATCGTTTAGGACCTTGAGCGTGGCTGAAGTGCACCCGTGACCAGCTCGGAAACCGGATTGCATAGCGGAGAAGGTACGATGGTATTCGAAATGGTCGATGATCTGTTTATTAACTTGGCTTTCGAATACTTTCGAAAGGCAGGGCAGGATGGATATAGGTCTGTAGCAGTTTGGATCTAGAGTGTCACCCCCTTTGAAGAGGGGGATGACCGCGGCAGCTTTCCAATCTCTGGGGATCTCAGACGTTATGAAAGAGAGGTTGAACAGACTAGTAATAGGGGTTGCGACAATTTCGGCGGCTAGTTTTAGGAAGAAAGGGTCCAGATTGTCTAGCCCAGCTGATTTGTAGGGGTCCAGATTTTGCAGCGCTTTCAAAACATCAGCTGTCTGAATTTGTGTGAAGGAGAAGCGGGGGGGCATGGGCAAGTTGCAGCAGAGGGTGCAGAGTTGGTGGCCGGGTTAGTGGTAGCCAGATGGAAAGCATGGCCAGCTGTAGCAAAATGCTTGTTGAAATTCTCGATTATTGTAGATTTATCGGTGGTGATAGTGTTTCCTAGCCTCAGTGCAGTGGGCAGCTGGGAGGAAGTGCTCTTATTCTCCATGGACTTTACAGTGTCCCAAAACTTTTTGGAGTTAGTGCTACAGGATGCAAATTTCTGTTTGAAAAAGTTAGCCTTTGCTTTCCTGACTGCTTGTGTATATTGGTTCCTAACTTCCCTGAAAAGTTGCATATCGCGGGGGCTATTTGATGCTAATGCTGTACGCCACAGGATGTTTTTGTGCTGGTCAAGGGCAGTCAAGTCTGAGGAGAACCAGGGGCTATATCGGTTCTTAGTTCTGTATTTTTTGAATGGGGCATGTTTATTTAAGATTGAGAGGAAATTACTTTTAAGGAACAACCAGGCATCCTCTACTGACGGAATGAGATCTATATCCATCCAAGATACCTGGGCCAGGTCAATTAGGAAGGCCTCCTCGCTAAAGTGTTTTAGGGAGCGTTTGACAGTGATGAGGGGTGGTTGTTTGACCGCGGACCCGTTACGGACGCAGGCAATAAGGCAGTGATCGCTGAGATCCTGGTTGAAGACAGCTGAGGTGTATTTAGAGGGTATGTTAGTCAGGATGATATCTATGAGGGTACCCATGTTTAAGGATTTAGGGTTGTATCTGGTAGGTTCGTTGATAATTTGCGTGAGGATGAGGGCATCTAGCTTGGATTGTAGGATGGCTGGGGTATTAAGCATATCCCAATTTAGGTCACCAAGCAGTACAAACTCAGAGGATAAATGGGGGGCAATCAATTCACATATGGTGTCCAGGGCACAGCTGGGGGCTGAGGGGGGTCTGTAGCAAGCGGCAACAGTGAGAGACTTATTTCTGGAAAGGTGGATTTTTAGAAGTAGAAGCTCAAACTGTTTGGGCACAGACCTGGATAGTATGATAGAGCTCTGCAGGCTATCTCTACAGTAGATTGCAACTCCACCCCCTTTGGCAGTTCTATCTAGACGGAAAATGTTATAGTTGGGGATGGAAATTTCAGAATTTTTGGTGGCCTTCCTGAGCCAGGATTCAGACACTGCTAGAACATCTGGGTTGGCAGAGTGTGCTAACGCAGTGAATAACTCAAACTTAGGAAGTAGACTTCTGATATTTATGTGCAAGAAACCAAGACTTTTGCGATTACAGAAGTCAACAAATGATAGCTCCTGGGGAGTAGGAGTGATACTGGGGGCTACAGGGCCTGGGTTAGCCTCTACATCACCAGAGGAACAGAGGAGGACTAGAATAAGGATACGGCTAAAGGCTTTAAGAACTGGTCTTCTAGTGCGTTGGGTACATAGAATAAAGGGGGCAGATTTCCGGGTGTTATAGAAAAGATTCAGGGCATTATGTACAGACAAGGATATGGAAGGATATGAGTAAAGTGGAGGTAAACCTAAGCGTTGGGTAACACTGAAAGAGATAGTATCTCTAGAGGCATCAATTGAATCGGTCTCTGAGTGTATGGGTGGAGGGACAAAGGAGCTAACTAAGGCAGGTTTAGCTAGGCTGGGGGGTCTACAGTGATATAGTACAATTAGAAATAACCGAAACAACAATAAACTAACCATGTTTGGGCTGAGGCTAAACATAAACAGGATGTAGTACCGTAAAAAGGAACAGTCCAGCAGATATCAGCTGTATAGCTGAGTTATCATAAGGTCCGGTGGTGAAGTGCTAGTGAGTAAGATGTCTGAAATGGTTGAAATCATCTGTACCTACTGGTAATTATTGAGATATGATTTTGTACCAATCCCAAACCCAGGATAAAGGGGCTGAGTGAATGTGGTCTGGACTCTGTGGAGGAGGGTCATTGTGTCAGAGACGCTGTAGAAGGACAGAGTTCCTGCCCTGTGGTCCTGGTTCACTCCTACTCTGGAGGAGCAGGGGACAGATATTTCTGTTTTATTAGCATTGGGCCAAACCCTACAATGGGGGGGGATAGCACTCCAAAGTCCAGGACTGACTGTTACCTAGAAATGTAGACTCTGGGACCTTTCCTTTCCTGATGATCCCTCTATATGACACTGCTATTTCAACCCATCCACCGCTCCACTCTACCTCCCAGTAGCAGACTCCAGACAGGCCCTCTCTACACAGCACCTGTCTCCAGTAGTCAGGATAGGGCTGAGCTTTATCAGTGGCTGTCACCTTCCAGTTTACCTCAGACAGCCTGAGTTCTGGATAAGCTGCATTCAGATCCAATGTCAGCTGGAGGACGTCTGACTGATGAAGAACAAAACCCAATAAGTAAAAGAAAGAACATGTATGTTGTCTTTGAGAGGGTGTTTGAATATCATTTACAGAGGGACTCTGTAAATAAACTCTTCTTTGGTCTTCATTAAGGAGACATTTCGAATTCTGTCACTATTAAAAAATGCAACTTCATATCACATGTAACAAGGCAGTTTAGTTACCTGGAGGAAATGGATGTGATCCTCTGTGTGTGAGAGCTGCTCCAGCTCAGTGCTTCTCTTCCTCAGCTCAGCTATCTCCTGCTCCAGTTGCTCCAGGAGTCCTTTAACCCGTCTCACTGCAGTCTTCTCCTGGCCTCTAATCAACCTTTTCACCTCAGTGAATATTCTCTCAATGGACCCGATCAGTTCAGTAAAGATTGTCTCATACTTACTAACTTCTGCCTGTACAGAGCACTGATAACTCACAGAGAGAGAGGAGGGGGTCAATTTCCACTGTTACTGGATTCCAGACAACCTGTTCCCCAGTGTTGTCTTGGTACTATTTTCACAAGTGTGTGGTAAAATTTCACAACTCTTAGAACAAAACTCATCACAGATCGTTAAAAAGGCTGTTACTTTTTTCTTCAAAACTTGAAGCACATTTTCAATTGACAAAGTACAGAACACAAAACCACACAGAAACATTTTCACCAAACCTAATCAGTGTTTCATCTAGAAATACCTTTCATATAAAGTAAATGCCTTTCACAATGCAATGCTCACAATACTTTTCATATGATTCTCTTCTCATTTGTTTAAATACATTTGACCATCACTTAATCTAACTGCGCTTAATGGTTAATCACTTAACCGTTTGGTAAAACTATAGATTTTTAACCGGTTTGTCTACTATATAAGGATTTTGAGAACTACAGAAATAAAATGTGTTTGTAAAGTATAAACATCTAGATAACATGTATGATACATGATAACCATACATAATGACTGCTCATTATTGCTAATTGATTCCACATAGTGGGAACCACAATTGGTCACCATATAAAAGGATGTTTATGAACATTTCTTTCAACATGGAGCAGGATAGACAGCAAGAGAGAGGAAGAAATCAAAGAGCTTGTGGACAAGGGGCCAATCAGAGAGGAGGGATGGGCCCCATTAAAGAGGTCAGAGAGGTCAAAGAGGTGGACATCAGAGAGAGGGAGACAGACGGCAGGGAACTCTTTTGTCTAATGAAGTCAGGGCCATCGTCATTGACCATGTGGTAAACAGAGGCCTTACCATGGCAGAGGCTGTCAGATTAGTTCACCCCAATCTGAAAAGATCAACTGTCAATAAGATCATGAGAACATTTTCTCCAAGAAAACCGGTAAGTCTGAAGGATATGCACTATGCTTTACCATTACATTTACAATAAATCACATGTTGTTATGCATGTAAATTCACATAACTTGTTCCAGTATTCTTCCAGTATGATCTATTTACAGTATACTATGTTCTACCCTCAGAATTGACAGAAGACCCCATGGTGGTGGTCGTGTGCTGACCGACCAGCAGGAGTGGGCAGTGGTGGAAATGGTGAGGGCCAGGAATGACATACGTCTGTCTGAAATAAAGCAGGCCATTGAGGAGAATGATGACACCTTTGCCAATGTGGCATCCATCAGCCTACCAACAATCACCTGCCTTTTGAAGAGGCACCAGGTATCCATGAAACACATTTACCTGGAGCCTTCTGAGAGAAACAACTGCGGGCCGAGTATGTTCAGGTACAGCACTATATACTGTATTACTGTTGCTGTTAATGAACATGCTACTTCACAATATCATATTGGAACTATACTGTAAAAATAACTAACCAAAATATATTTTTAGAGGGTGAAGGTGCTTGATGCTGCTGTGAACCATCACTAGTATATCTTTGTTGATGAAGCTGGCTTCAACCTGGCCAAAACTTGGCGCCGTGGGCGGAACCTCATCTGCCAACAGGCGTCCGTCCAAGTGCCTGGACAACATGGGGGAAACATTTCCAAGTGCAGCAGCTATCTCTGAAGATGGTGTGGTAGGACGTAGACCATTACTTGGATCCTACCACGCTGCACACCTCATTGTGTTTCTCAATGAAATTGAGCAGGCCTGTCAAGGTGAAGGGGTCACCTATGTCATTATGTGGGACAATGTCAGGTTCCACCATTCAGAGGTGGTTCAGGCATGGTTTCAGGTCCCTTCCTGATTCGTGACCCTATACCAGCCCCCATACTCTCCTTCCTCAACCTTATTAAATTATTTTTTTCATCATGGAGGTGGAAGGTGTACGATCGCCATCCCCATGAGCGTGCCACCCTCCTTCTGGCCATGGATGAGGCATGTGATGACATCAATGCAGACCAATGTCAAGCTTTGATTCAACATGCCGAAAGGTTTCTACAGCGGTGCATGAACAATGAGGACATTTACTGATGTGGATGAGAATTCATGGCCAAATGCTCTAGATAGGCTTGATGCTAATTAATGCGTGCTAAACATTATTTTATTTTCATTCATTTGTTTCATTTAATGTCTCACATCTAATTACAGACAGTACTATATGTTGCAATTACATCAGAAAAAAAAAAAAATCCCCATGAATGATTGTAGAGGATGTCATCATTGATCACACCTTTGATTACACATTGGATAGATATCATGGAAATGATAGATTGTCCATTTTGTTGGGTAATGTAAGTGTATTGCCTAATGTGAAGTGTAATTTACAGTACTGTAGCATATTACTTTCAGCACTTCTAAGGGTTATTTGAAACACTTATCTTGCAGTGATTGCTATTGGATTAACTGGTAGTTAATGATATATTTTCAATTGAGTAGTTTTAAGTTGTTTTGGTGATTAAACCAATGCTCTCATTACATTTATATTTTGAATCAATGGTTGTGTGGTGAGAGATGTTTCCAATCCAAATGAATGCACAATGACAGGTTTTGAATGAAAGACTGGCTGCCTTACAAACGTGACCAGCTTGGAGTTTTTTACTAAGAGTAAAACAAAACCGTGATAGGATTTTTTTTTGGGGGGATTAATTGTTAATTGATTTTCAATAAGGAACACTGAGGGGAAACACAGGGGGGACGCAACCGCTAACATTACAGTATAATATTCTAATGATGTAACCACTAACATTACAATATGATATTTTATTATTCTAAATGAGGTAACCACTAACATTACAGTATGATATCCTAATATTCGAATGAGGCAACCACTAACATTACAGTTTGATATTCTAACGAGGCAACCACTAACATTACAGTATGATATTCTAACGAGGCAACCACTAACATTACAGTATGATATTCTAATATTCTAACGAGGCAACCACTAACATTACAGTATGATATTCTAACGAGGCAACCACTAACATTACAGTATGATATTATAATATTCTAACGAGGCAACCACTAACATTACAGTATGATATTCTAACGAGGCAACCACTAACATTACAGTATGATATTCTAACATTCTAATGAAGCAACCACTAACATTACAGCCTAGTGGACTACTTACACAGGTGTGATTTACCTTTTGACAGATGAAACAATACATCAACTACTAATGACTTATGGGAGGAAGTGAGCATTTCACATCTTAAGATAAATACAAGGATACTTCCTTTGTGTGTTGTACTTAGTCAATTGAAAATGTGCTTAAAGTTCTGAAAAAAACAGCCTTTTTGATGATCTGTTTTGAGTTTTGTATTAAGAATTGTGAAATTTTACCCCATACTTGTGAAAATAGTACAAAAGTGGTTATAAAATCTATAATACAGTGGGGAAAAAAGTATTTAGTCAGCCACCAATTGTGCAAGTTCTCCCACTTAAAAAGATGAGAGAGGCCTGTAATTTTCATCATAGGTACACGTCAACTACGATAGACACAATGAGGAAAAAAAATCCAGAAAATCACATTGTAGGATTTTTTATGAATTTTAATCCACTGTACATGGATACTTCCTTAAATGTACTTATTTTGTGTTATGCAGTTATGTTATTGAAACAGAATAAGTCTAATGAGAGAATAAATAAGTCAAGTCCAACCATTACCTCTCTCCTCTTTCACATCCCTCTATCATCACTCCATGTGTGTGTCCCAATAATCTCTCCTTCCTCCTGAAGTGTATCATTCCTTCACTACTCCTCTCAAATGCATTGGATTGGTGTTGGCATGGGGTAGAGGGAGTTTACATATACCAGTCATTTCCTTTTAAATCCATGAAGGGAAGTGGACAAGTTCAAACTTAGAAAGGAGATAATAGTTACACACCCCATGTGTCCTGATAACTACAGGAATGAAACCATATTGAGGTTGTCTGCTTTCTATACAGTTTGAGGAGAGAGCGAGAGAGCGAGAGAGCGAGAGAGCGAGGGAGCGAGAGCGAGAGAGCGAGAGAGCGAGAAAGCGAGAGAGCGAAAGAGAGAGAGGACATCAGGTAAAGTTCTGGAGATGAGGGAATATGTGTCCAGAAACCCTCCAGTATGGTTAACCACAGTTAGGCCCAGTATGGACTATCAATACAAGTGACCATTTAGAATGTGACCCAGTTCAATGGGTCTAAACACAACTGGAATATAATTTGTTTGTGATTCATTGTTAATGGACTTTCCATTAGGAACACAGGGGAAAAACATAACACAACAACACACATAACACACAACCAATAAAAACAAAGGGGGAGGAAACCACTAAAGTCATTACCATATTGTCATTTTCTAATGACAGGTAGAAAACATGTAAAATCTAGAAGACTACTTTAGATCTGGTCAAAAGAAGCCTAGTGCACTATGCAGGGAACAGGGAGAGATTTGGGACAGAGCCAGTAACACCTGTATGGAAATCTTCATTCTAATGACAGTGAGCAAATCTCCACCCTATTCCCTATGTAGTGCACTACTTTTGATCTGATCAGAAGTAGCCTAGTGCACTACGTAGGGAACAGGGTGTCATTTGGGCCAGAGTCAGTAACTCCCCTGGGTATGAATTGTCTCTCTATCTTATCTGTCTTCTATATTATGTTCTCCTCTCCTCCTCTCTTCTCTCCTCTATTCACTCTATTCTATCATCCACACCACATGCCAGCTTCAACACAATCCATTTACAAGTTAAAGACACACCTTGGAATAAATAGCAAAGGAAAACTACTACTAGATGTATTTTTTATTTCCCATCACCATGAATCATATTTAATAACTGAACAGTAGCAGACCTAACTTCATCTGTTCCTGACTCTGGGTAGTGGATTAAAAAGACCATCAATCTCCAATGATATTAATGTACAATTCTGAACATTACTGATATACTGAGTGGCAAGTCAAGATATGTGCTGTTTTTATTGTTGGGTTAATAGCATCACCTGCTGGAAAGGTTTAATATTGCTTGACTGAGCAGTATGGGAGAATAAAAGATACAATAAATAAATTGGTCATTTAGCAGACGCTCTTATCCAGAGCGACTTACAGGAGCAATTAGGGTTAAGTGCCTTGCTCAAGGGCACATCGACAGGTTTTTCACCTAGTCGGCTCGGGGATTAGAACCAGCAACCTTTCGGTTACTGGCACAACGCTCTTAACCACTAAGCTACCTGCCAAACATAGGGTTGGTTTCCCGGACATCGCCATTGAACATGCTTTTTAGTCTAGGACTAGGCTTCATCTGTGTCCGGGAAACCGGCCCATATACTTCAATTAGCAAGTAAGTAACACTACCTGTTCCATGATACTGAGGAAAATGACATTGAGACAGAGAACCAATTGAGAAAACATTTCAATGGTTCTGAATGACAACCAACATACATTAACAGCATACATCATGATTAATGTGAATATATAAGATTAAAACATTGCACTTAAAAAATATATGAATGCATTGAATTGTAATTCATAACATCTTCTGAAGATCAAATCAATCAAATCATTGTACATAAAAACAGAGCAGCATGAGTCATCACATCTGGGGACCATCACCACCAGCATGACTAGTATCTATGTGGACCCTACTACAGTTTAACCAGCTCAGCAGTACCATTATAGAGATAAAACCCAGGATAAAGGGGCTGAGTGAATGTGGTCTGGACTCTGTGGAGGAGGGTCATTGTGTCAGAGACACTGTAGAAGGACAGAGTACCTGCCTTGTGATCCAGGTCCACTCCTACTCTGGAGGACTGAGGGCCTGATACTTTAGTCTCAACATCATTGTGTATGAACCAATAACCACCACTATAACACAGTAAACACCAGGACTTGTCATTCTCTCCAAATGTACCATCTGTCCCTGTTCTGCTGATGTCTTTATATGAGACTGCTGTATAAACATCCTCCCCACTCCACTCCACCTCCCAGTAACAGCGTCCAGACAGACCCTCTCTACACAGAACCTGCCACCGGTTGGTGAATCTGTCTGGATGGTCAGGATATGGTTGGTCTTGGCCTGTATAGGTCACCTTCCTGTTCCCTTTAGAAAGAGAGACGAGTTTGTGTGCTGTGTTTGGGTCCAGTGTGAGCTGACAGGAATCTGGGAGAAGAGCAGAGCAGAGTCCAATGAGGGGAGTTAGAACAATAAGTTAAGTCAGATACTGTATCTACCCTGTCTTTGATTAGAGCACAGCAGAGATCAAATCAGAGAAATATGAGGAGTCAGATAGATACCCAGTCTTTGATTAGATCTACTATTGCTATATATTTCTAGAGGGATTGTTAGGAGTGTCAGTAAAAAGAGACTGTTAGTTACTTCAGAATAAAGACACTCACATTGTAAGAACTGTTCTCTGGTCTTGGGAGGCAGTACAACATCCACTATATTCACTACAGACACACAAACACATTCACAGAGAGAGGGAATGTTATCATCATACCAAATTCCACATGTTTATGACTAGTAGGGAACTTTCAATGGTCTAAAGTTGATGTTCTTATTATTTTCAACACACCTGCAGTGGAGATCTTGGTCCATTCTCCTTTAAGGACGTCTTCTAGTTTCTCTCTCAGTTCAGACACAGTCTTACTCACATCTCCAAAGTACTGAAGAGGACGGACAACGATGCTGGGTAAGTCTGAAGATACACTGGTACTGGAGAGAGACTGATAACTCTGGAGAGAGAAAGAGAGAGAGAGAGAGAGAGGGAGAGAGAGAGAGAGATAGAGAGAGAGAGAGAGAGAGAGAGAGAGAGAGAGAGAGAGAGAGAGAGAGAGAGAGAGAGAGAGAGAGAGAGAGAGAGAGAGAGAGAGAGAGAGAGAGAGAGAGAGAGAGAGGGAGCAGAACCAAATGATTGAGAGTTTTAATTTCATATCACATGTATCAAGGCAGTTGAGTTACCTGGAGGAAATGGATGTGATCCTCTGTGTGTGAGAGCTGATCCAGCTCAGTGCTTCTCTTCCTCAGCTCAGCTATCTCCTGCTCCAGTTGCTCCAGGAGTCCTTCAGCTTGACTCACTTGAGCCTTCTCTTGGGCTCTGATCAGCTCCTTCACCTCAGAGCGCCTTCTCTCAATGGAGCGGATCAGCTCAGTAAAGATCTTATCACTGTCCACCACTGCTGCCTGTGCAGAGCTCTGTTAAGAGAGAGAGAGAGAGAGAGAGAGAGAGAGAGAGAGAGAGAGAGAGAGAGAGAGAGAGAGAGAGAGACTTGTCTTACTTTAATGAGCCATCCTCATTACACTAACACCCCCACCCCTAAAAGCACATTGCGTGACACCACAACCTCTACACAATCACATTATCCTGTACCCAACACCACAGTACAATACACCATCCAGCACCACATTCCAACCGTCCATCCAACCCCTCCTCTCCAGCCGTACAGACAGCCCCCCTGAGCCCCCATACCTCCTGAAACATCTCCACACTGTTGATCATTTTGTACAACTCAAACTCAACCCTAAGGCGTCAACAGTGATGTGGACGGGTGAGGTCGGGTGAGGTCGTCGGGTAAGCTTGGCTTTATACATAGTTTTGGCTTTGTCGAGTAAGGCTAAAACTATGTATTTAGATTGTAGTTAGGTATTGTAGGAAGTTATCGTGGGTTGTTGTATGTAATTATTGTAGGTTAGTATTGTATTCGGCTGAGCACGAAGTTAGCTGTATTCGGCTGAAGCTAGAAGCTAGCTGGCTAACCCACCACCTGGACTAGTTGGCGGATAGCTACTGGCAACTATTAGCAACGGTATAGTTGTTTCAAGCCTGAGAGTGCCTGTAATTACGCCAGCTGGCTGCCTACAATAGTTACATACAATAATTGCCTACCATTCAGCTGTTTTCTACCATTCAGCTGTTTTCTAACCTCATTGTCTGAACCGTTAACGCTAACTGGTAAACAATAGCTGGAACGACCGAGCGAGCAGACGCGAACTGGCTGAGTCAATTCAGTGACTAGCTTTGCACTTGGCTAGCTAACAGTAGCTGCTAGGGGTAAGTCATAACCTACATATGTATTTAGATTGTAGTTAGGTATTGTTGGTAGCTATCGTGGGTTGTTGTATGTAATTATTGTAGGTTAGTATTGTATTCGGCGGCGCCGGGCGTAGCACGAAGCTAGCTGGCTAACCCTCCACCTGGACTAGCTGGCGAGTAGCAATTAGCAACGGTATAGTTATTTCACGCCTGGGAGTGCCTGTGGTTACGCCAGCTGGCTGCCTACAATGATTACATACAATAATTGCCTACCATTCAGCTGTTTTCTAACCTAATGTCTGAACCGTTAACGTTAGGTAGCAAGTGGCTACTGTGCTTGAAATTTAGCTAGCTTTAACTACCTGGATAGCTACTAGTAAACAATAGCTGGAACGACCTAGCGAACAGACGCGAACTGGCTGAGTCAATTCAGTGGCTAGCTTTGCACTTGGCTAGCTAACAGTAGCTGCTTGGGGTAAGTCATAACCTACATTTGTGTTTTGTTTTTTACATATTGATAGCCCGAGTCGTTCAGGGAATTCGGGACATGGGTGACTAGTTAACGTTAGTTTGGCTCTCTCTAGTTTGTTCGTGCCGTTCGTGCTGCGCCTAGTTAGCTAGCTGAGTTAGTCTATTCATAGAAACATTGAACCGCTGTAGTTTACAACAATTATAGTTTCTGAGGTGGAAGTTGGGAGAGTTATATTTGGGAGTTGTGGTGAGGGAGGCCCGCTCTCTCCTTTCCCATATATTTAGTTAATTTCATTCCGATCTCCTCTACATTATTGTAGCCATTTGCTGCAGCCTGTCAACTATGCCTCTGCCTATCCCTGTTCTCTCCTCTCTGCACAGGCTACACAAACGCCTCACACCGCGTGGCTTCTGCCTCTCTAACCTGGTGGTCCCTGCACGCACCACTCACCTGGAGTTCCAGGTCTCAGGCAGCCTCTGGAACTGCCATTCTGCTGCCAACAAGGCAGACTTCATCCCAGCCTATGCTACCCTCCAATCCCTCGACTTCTTGGCGCTGACGGAAACATGGATTACCACTGAAAACACTGCTACTCCTACTGCTCTCTCCTCGTCTGACCATGTGTTCTCGCATACCCCGAGAGCATCTGGTCAGCGGGGTGGTGGCACAGGAATCCTCATATCTCCCAAGTGGACATTCTCAATTTTTCCCCTAACCCATCTGTCTATCTCCTCATTTGAATTCCATGCTGTCACAGTCACTAGCCCATTTAAGCTTAATATCCTTGTCATCTATCGCCCTCCAGGTTCCCTTGGAGAGTTCATCAATGAGCTTGACGCCTTGATAAGCTCCTTTCCTGAGGATGGCTCACCCCTCACAGTTTTGGGGGATTTCAACCTCCCTACGTCTACATTTGACTCATTTCTCTCTGCCTCCTTCTTTCCACTCCTTTCCTCTTTTGACCTCACCCTCTCACCGTCCCCCCCTACTCACAAGGCAGGCAATACGCTTGACCTCATCTTTACTAGATGCTGCTCTTCTACTAATCTCACTGCAACTCCCCTCCATGTCTCCGACCACTACTTTGTATCCTTTTCTCTCTCGCTCTCCTCCAACACTACTCACTCTGCCCCTACACAGATGGTAATGCGCTGCCGCAACCTTCGCTCTCTCTCTCCCACTACTCTCTCCTCTTCCATCCTATCATCTCTTCCCTCTGCTCAATCCTTCTCCCTCCAATCTCCTGATTCTGCCTCCTCAACCCTCCTCTCCTCCCTTTCTGCATCCTTTGACTCTCTGTGTCCCCTATCCTCCCGGCCGGCTCGGTCCTCCCCTCCAGCTCCGTGGCTTGATGACTCATTGCGAGCTCACAGAACAGAGCTCCAGGCAGCGGAGCGGAAATGGAAGAAAACTAAACTCCCTGCCGACCTGGCATCTTTTCACTCCCTCCTCTCTACATTTTCTTCATCTGTTTCTGCTACTAAGGCCACTTTCTACCACTCTAAATTCCAAGCATCTGCCTCTAACGCTAGGAAGCTCTTTGCCACATTCTCCTCCCTGCTGATTCCCCCCCCCCCCCCCCCCTCTCTGTGGATGACTTCGTCAACCATTTTGAAAAGACGGTTGACGACATCCGATCCTCGTTTGTTAAGTCTGATGACACTGCTGGTCCTGCTCACACTGCCCTACCCTATGCTTTGACTTATTTCTCCCCTCTCTCTCCAGATAAAGTCTTGCGACTTGTGACTGCTGGCCACCCAACAACCTGCCCGCTTGACCCCATCCCCTCCTCTCTTCTCCAGACCATCTCCGGTGACCTTCTCCCCTACCTCACCTCGCTGATCAACTCATCCTTGACCGCTGGCCATGTCCCTTCCATCTTCAAGAGAGCGAGAGTTGCACCCCTTCTCAAAAAACCAACACTCGATCCCACTGATGTCAACAACTACAGACCAGTATCCCTTCTTTCTTTTCTTTCCAAAACTATTGAGCGTGCCGTCTTTAGCCAACTCTCTTGCTATCTCTCTCAGAATGACCTTCTTGATCCAAACCAGTCAGTTTTCAGGACTGGTCATTCAACTGAGACTGCTCTTCTCTGTGTCACGGAGGCTCTCTGCACTGCTAAAGCTAACTCTCTCTCCTCTGCTCTTGTCCTTCTAGACCTGTCTGCTGCCTTTGATACTGTGAACCATCAGATCCTCCTCTCCACCCTCTCCGAGCTGGGCATCTCTGGCGCGGCTCACTCCTGGATTGCGTCCTACCTGACCGGTCACTCCTACCAAGTGGCGGGGGAGAAGCTGTCTCCGCACCACGTGCTCTCACCACTGGTGTCCCCCAGGGCTCAGTTCTAGGCCCTCTCCTATTCTTCCTATACACCAAGTCACTTGGCTCTGTCATATCCTCACATGGCCTCTCCTATCATTGCTACGCTGACGATACACAACTAATCTTCTCCTTTCCCCCTTCTGATAACCAGGTGGCGAATCGCATCTCTGCATGTCTGGCAGACATATCAGTATGGATGACGGATCACCACCTCAAGCTGAACCTTGGCAAGACGGAGCTGCTCTTCCTCCCGGGGAAGGACTGCCCGTTCCATGATCTCGCCATCACGGTTGACAACTCCGTTGTGTCCTCCTCCCAGAGTGCGAAGAGCCTTGGCGTGACCCTGGACAACACCCTGTCGTTCTCCGCTAACATCAAGGCGGTGACCCGATCCTGCAGGTTCATGCTCTACAACATTCGGAGAGTACGACCCTGCCTTACACAGGAAGCGGCATAGGTCCTAATCCAGGCACTTGTCATCTCCCGTCTGGATTACTGCAACTCGCTGTTGGCTGGGCTCCCTGCCTGTGCAATTAAACCCCTACAACTCATCCAGAATGCCGCAGCCCATCTGGTGTTCAACCTTCCCAAGTTCTCTCACGTCACCCCGCTCCTCCGCACACTCCACTGGCTTCCAGTTGAAGCTCGCATCTGTTACAAGACCATGGTGCTTGCCTATGGAGCTGTGAGGGGAACGGCACCTCCGTACCTTCAGGCTCTGATCAGTCCCTACACCCAAACGAGGGCATTGCGTTCATCCACCTCTGGCCTGCTGGCTCCCCTTCCTCTGCGGAAGCACAGTTCCCGCTCAGCCCAGTCAAAACTGTTGAAGTGGTTGAACGCAAAAAATGGTGAAGTGGTTATTCCACTGGCTATAGGGTGAATGCACCAATTTGTAAGTCGCTCTGGATAAGAGCGTCTGCTAAATGACGTAAATGTAAATGTAAAATGTAAACAGTAATGGTATTACCCTGGCAACACAGAAAAAACATCATGAACAGTCTGTCATTGGAGAAAACGGACACCCCTCCCCAACTCCCAGGTCAACCCGAGCCAACCAGCTATTGGTGTCCAGGGCTCCATGTAATACCCTCCACTGGAGGACCCCTGACCATTCCAGCACTGGGAGCTTATAGAGCACCCTCCACCTATACCCTGCCATGCTCTCAGCCCCCACAACCCCCTGCCACTGATGCCCCTTCACTCCTGCTAAGCTCCTGATGTGTCTAACCTTGACACTGAGGGTGTACAGCACCTTACCCCCCACCTCCTCAAACTCCCCCAGGCTCAGAGTGTTAAAAGTCAGTAAGTCCTCCGGACTCTCCTGCCAGTCCCCAGTCTCTGCTGTCACTTGCAGTGGTGGAAACGGTGGTGGACCCTCCTCAGGCTGCTCCGGCCCTAAGTACTGCAGCATAGAAATCAGAGACCCCTGCTGTATTGAGTCTCTCCTGCCGCATGATGAAGAGCTGCTGATCCAGCCCCAAACCACCAGCCCTCCTCAACAGAGCACATGCTGGTTCCCTCCAGCCCACCTCCGTACGGTACAGTAGCCTCTGTGCTGCTGAGTCAGAACGCTGCCACCCTGACCAGAAAAAATTCACTAACTTGCGCTGCAGGTCAACAAGCAGACCACCGGGGGCGTTGAGAATGGCCAATTTAAGCCATGGAGAGGATGCCACCAAGTTGTTGATGATCAGCACCGTCCCTCTGTATGCCACTTGGGAGATGAGCCACCTCCACTTCGTCAGCCTCGACACCACCGCTTGTGACACTCCTTCCCAGTTCTTCCTATCCCAACCCTCCGAGCCCAGATACACCCCAAGCATCTTGAGCCACTCACAGCCCCACTGCAACCCCCCTGGAAGCTGCGGAGGTGCCCTGTCCCTCCATGCCCCACATAACAGAGCCTCACTCTTGCCCCAGTTTACCTAAGCAGAAGACGCCCCCTCGTACACCCTCAAACTATTCTCCAGGGCCTGTAGGTTCTGCTCATCCCTAACCAACACAGACGTCATCAGCGTATGCTGACACTGCTATGCCTGTCCCCAACCCTATGCCTGGCTCCCACACTCCCTGTAGCCTCCTGCGTAGCAGGCCCAGAAAGGGCTCAATAACAAGAGTGTATAGCTGCCCTGACAGAGGGCATCCCTGGTGAATGCCCCTCCCTACCCAGACTGGCCTACTGAGCCCTCCCCACACCTTGACCATACATGAAGCCCCAGCATACAACATTTGAACACAGGCCACATAATTCTCCCCACAACCAAAACAACACATTAAACAGATATTCATGGTCCACCCCTATCAAAGGCTTTCTCCTGATTATGAACAGATTGTCTGTGTTTGAGCGTCCTGGTACACAGTACGTTTGGTCCTTGTGTACAATAGAGTCCAGGTGGGACTTCAGTCTGTTAACGAGGACCTTGGTAAAGACCTTATAGTCCAAACAGAGCAATGCCACAGGCCTCAAGTTCTTTAAGTCGCTCAAATCTACTTGTTTGGGCAGGAGAGTCAAAGCCTCCCATCTACAGCTTAGCGACAGCTCCCCCACCCCGACGCACTCACACAACACACGTCCTGTAAACTAATTCCCCAGAACTTTTTATAAAAATCCACAGGCAGACCGTCTGAGAGACAGCAGCTGAGAGTTTGTGAAAGGCCAGGGAAATGTCTATTTGATTTCTCTGTGACAGAGAGAGTTTGGAAAGGTCTGTGAGCAGAACCTGAGAACACCCAGGATCACAGAGTTCTGCCCTCTATAAATCAGAGTACAACTCCACAGCCCACAACAGAAGTTACCCACCCATCAGGCTCCCTACATTTGGCCTCACCTCTACCCAGTGGAACATTAATAGAAATTATATCTCGTTTCAAAGCTCTTTTAGCTAACTGGTCTACAATTTCATTCCCTTCCACACCAGAATGTGCTGGGACCCAGCAGAATGTCACTACTACCCCCATTCTCTCAATTCTCCATAATAACATTAATAACTCCAATAGTAGGTCACTCCTATTAGATTTACTAGATGATAAACTATTCAATACAGACAAAGAATCTGAGTATACTATAATTCTAACATGTTGTACGTCCTCCACCCACTGGAGGGCAACTATTACAGTTCAACTGAGTATACTGACAGTTCATCTGTTAGTCTTCTACATATCTGCACATCAAATTCAGGAATGTAAACGCCTGCTCCAATGTAATTGTCAACCAGTTTCAATATATCACTGACTTCTGACCAATCTTTCCTTTTCTCTACCAAGGTTAGATCAACAACAGGGTCTGGGAGTAACCATGTAGGAACATCCCCTATCACCACAGAAGGGCCAACCTCCAACTCCCTCAAACCACTCTCATCAGCAAGCTTTCCAACTGTCCAACCAAAACCACTGCCTTGTCTACTAGTATATTCCCAACAGTCATCTAGAACAGTAGCAGTGGGATGCTCAACCTCACAGCCTTTCAACCCAATAAAATAATGACCATTTTTTACGCCGTACATCCAAAGGCATCTCACCTGCCTCCACCAGTAAGGCACATACAGATGTTGATTTAAATGCACCAGTACATATCCTTAAAGCTATATACTGGATTCTGTCCAGCTTCTGAAGCCAAGTCTTTACCTCTGTTCCATAAACTGTACACCAGTAATCAATTGTCGTCCTGATCAGAGCTCTATAAATATCCATCAACAATTGTCTGTCAGCACCCTATTCATAACCAGAGACCCACACAACCAACTACCGCGAAAGTTAATGAATGAGAGAGACAGAGACATCGTTACAACACTGTACATAGCCATAATATAACGGTTCTTCTTCTTTGGAGTTTAACGGCGGTTGGCATCCAATATGTTGCATTACCGCCCCAACTGGACTATAATATAAATCTATTTTACTTTGTGATACAAAATGGGAAAAGGGGAAAGGAACATTTAATTAAAAACCTTCCAACTAACCCTACACTCATTAAATACCCACTACCCCATTCCACTACTTTGACCCTATCTGCTCCTGCACCATGCCAACGGCCTGGGAGGACGGGACACCACCACTCAACACACCCTGTAACTCTTCTGAAGTCTAATCTTGTATGCCCAAATACTTCTCTGCAGCTGCCATCACAATATCCATTTTCTGTGATTGACAATCAATTTCTGCGGTATAGTTGATAACCATTGCTATGAACTCTAAGAAGCTAACTTTACTAAAGCATATATCACTTGTTGGCCTATCCCTCTGTGCTGGCACAGATCTACTACTCACAGGGATCCTCTCAGGATCTCTCACCCTTGACCCATCCTCCTCTAATTCCTTCACTGCCTCAGCATACGACACCTTCTGCACTACTCTGACTCTAGCCACCTCAACCTGCCGCTCTCGCACCGGACACTTCCGATCCCCAGCAACATGGGCATCCCAACAGTTGACACACACAACTTTATCCACCGAAACTACACAATCCTCTATCCCATGCCCTCCTGCACACTTCCCACATCTTGGAATCTCCCTCCTACAAACTGCTGCAACATGACCATAAACGTTGCATCTGAATCAGCACAGTGGATTCGCCACAAAAGCTCTAACAGGATAACTTATATATCCTAACATGACTTTATCGGGTAAAGACTCAAAACTCAAAAGGACTGACAGTGACTCCTCTGTTTCACCACGCTCAACACGGGGTCTGCGTCCCACCAAACGGCGGGAATCACAAACACCAGGAATCTTCATCTTCAATTGCTCCACCTCCACACTTAACATTACCCCAGAAATCACTCCTTTCAATGGTGCCCTGTTCCCAAGAGCAAAGCAAGAAACAGATCTTGACCAAAGTTGCGTGACACGGAGCGCCCACTCCCTCTGGTCAGAAGAAACACAAACAAATATCACAAGTCCACTACAGGTTACCTTCACTGATTCAACTGCACCCAACTCCTTTCCCACCCACCCTGAAACCACAAATGGATCTGCCAAAATGTATGGATCCACTTTCTCCAAAAATGTAACTCCTACTGCACCAGATTCTTCTTTATCATGTCCATTGATGCCAGGCTCTGGTTCTGAGCTCTTCACCACACCTTCTACCTCACTTAACTCTCCCTCATTCATTTCCATTTCACCTCCAGAACTCGGTCTGGTGCAAGGCTCACTCTGTTTGCACTTGAATTATAACATTTGATTTTGATTTTGATTTATTTTTATGTCTCTATTCTTTTTAAACTTTTGTGAGTGTAACGTTTACTGTTAATTTCTGATTTGTTTATTATTTATTTCACTTGCTTTGGTAATGTAACATATGTTTCCAATGCCAATAAAGTCCATTTAATTGAATCGAGAGAGAGAGCTCCCTGTTAATGTATAGCAGACATGAGTCGCTCATGGTTACTCATGGTTATGTGAAGAGGTAGAGCCGCTTGCGACTTTAAATCAGTCAGAACAATAGGGAATGTCCTTTTGGTCAAGATGATGGTTTCTCCCGCAGTAGACCCGGGTTTATAACCAGTCAGTTACATTAAGCAGTCTATTCTCTGACAGGGGTCCAGACAGCCTGTTCCCAACAGTGGGATTGGATAGGGGCCTCTCTCCCTCTCTCTCTGACTGGAGGAGAGAAGTGAAATGATGCCTCTCCTCTGGTCAACAATACTCACCTTGAGACACTCCACAGCCTGTTTGAGCTCCTTCAGCTCCTTCTCTCTCTCCTGGAATCTCTGCTGGACTTTCTGCTGACTCATCCCCAGCTGCCTCTGTGGAGAATCACTCTTCAATGAGCTATCAAGCTTTATTTGTCCAGTAGATCAATAGTATAGTAATGTGACATAGGGCCCATAGAGAGGAAGGTCTAAAATCTTGAGGAAGTCCCTTTACCATATGACATTTTCTATGTTGCTATGTTAATGATTAAAGTTTTTATGGTAGGTGTACATGTAGGGGTTGAGACTGAACTTTGAACTCCTAAAAGGGCATTCGGAATTATAATAGTGTTTCAGTTCAGAAAAAGGTGATACATTGGGAGCAAACCTAATATACTCAAGGTTTGTGTTCATATTTGTTCTGCCGTGGATTGATTTCATTTGTATGATCTCATATTCAAACAGCTTTAGTTCCTACTGTATCTTTAATTCTTTGTTTATCAGAAAGTCACCAACAAGTAGTTCTGGTCTTACCTGTTTCTCAGTCCTCTCTGCTGCAGCTGACACTGTATCATGGCCTTTATGTTCATCCATTGTACACAGCATACAGATACACTGCTGATCGGTACGACAGTAAACCTCCAGCAGTTTGTCATGATGAGAACAGATCTTCTCCTGTAGTTGTGCAGTGGCTTTGACCAGCTTGTGTTTCTTAAAACCAGGAAATTCATAGTGAGGTTGGAGGTGAGTCTCACAGTAAGAGGCCAGACACACCAAACAGGACATGAGGGCTTTCTGCTTTCTGGTTCCAGTGCAGAAATCACACGCCACATCTCCAGGTCCAGCAAAGCACAGAACGGGAGGGGGAGCAGCCTGGAGTCCTGTCTTCTTCAGTTTCTCCACCATCTCAGCCAACATGTTATTTTTCCTCAGATTAGGCCTTGGAGTGAAGGTCTCTCTGCACTGAGGACAGCTATAGACCCCTTTCAGAACATCCTGATCCCAGCAGCCCTCAATACAGCTCCTACAGTAATTGTGTCCACAGGCAGTAGTGACCGGCTCCTTCAGTAGATCCAGACAGACAGAACAACAGAACTGGTCCTGGTCCAGCAGAACTCCCTGCTGAGCCATTTGGACGGTTGTTCACTCTCACACAGACAGACGACACAGAGACTCAGATCAGTTTCGTTTCCTCAGAAGTGAGTTTTTGGGAGGGCGAGGACTTTCTGGATCTGCCAGATAGGTGAGGTTAGAGCGACGGAGGGAGGGAGGGAGGGAGGGAGGGAGGGAGGGAGGGAGGGAGGGAAGGATAGAGAGAGAGAGAACTGCGTTCAACATGGAGAGGGAGACAAATATTTTAGTTTCTAGGTTAGGGCCCTTCATTTGGAATAAATCTAACCAATATGAGTTGTTAGAATATATAAAGGGTAACAGTTCCTATGAAGTACATATTATAATTATTTTAATAAGCTTCATAATGCCTTATAATACACTTATGTGTTATAACACTGATTATAAGTGTCTATAATAATTCATAAGTGGTTGTAATGGGGGTGGGGGGGGGGGGGTTGATATTGATACAATATACTGTAGTTTAAATGAATACTGTATGTATTGACTGATCATTGAGAATGAGGTAATACTTTACATTACAGTGTGGTTATTACTGTTAGGCCTAGGGTCAGGGTTAGAGTTACTACATTCAGCAGTAACACTAACCCTAGCCATATCTAGGACTAAAAAGAGAAGACGTTTTATAATCAGAGTTCTTTGTATCTCTTCTTAGTCAGACAGAAACCCCCCACATCTTATAGGTGGATGGCGTTATGAACATATCCAATGAATTATTTCTGCAACCAGATGAAATGAAACTGCCTTTCAGCAGGAAAAGCTTCTCTAATAATCCTAACCATTGCTGGGTGTCTTCAGAGACTGAGGTATAGAGACACACTGTCAAGTCAAATCATCTGGCTGTGCTTTCATGTCAAAACATTTATTATTTTCTATTCATAAAATTCTATTGTATTATATTCTTTGATAACATATTCTATCCATAGGCTCCACTCTGTATAGTGTTAATGATGACTGTTTGTTCTGTACATTGATTGAATGGTTAGGACTATCTCACTGTATTCACTGTTTAAATCCCAAGAGACCAGGAGACCTAAAGGAAGCCTTCAACACTGTGTCCCTTCATCCAGTCATAGTAAACAACCTCTGTCTGTCTGTCTGTCTGTCTGTCTGTCTGTCTGTCTGTCTGTCTGTCTGTCTGTCTGTCTGTCTGTCTGTCTGTCTGTCTGTCTGTCTGTCTGTCTGTCTGTCTGTCTGTCTGTCTGTCTGTCTGTCTGTCTGTCTGTCTGTCTGTCTGTCTGTCTGTCTGTCTGTCTCTGAAAAACATCCCCACAGCCTGATGCTGCCACCACCATGCTTCACCATAGGGATGGTGCCATGTTTTTTACAGACGTGACGCTTGGCATTCAGGCCAAAGAGTTCAATCTCAGTTTCATCAGACCAGAGAATCTTCTTTCTCGAGTCATCAGACTCGGTCTCAACCTTTAAGTCTTTACTGAAGACTTATCTCTTCAGTAGGTCATATGATTGAGTGTAGTCTGGCCCAGGAGTGTGAAGGTGAACGGAAAGGCTGGAGCAACGAACAGCCCTTGCTGTCTCTGCCAGGCCGGTTCCCCTCTCCACTGGGGTTCTCTGCCTCTAACCCTGTTGCAGGGGCTGAGTCACTGGCTTGCTGGTGCTCTTTCATGCCGTCCCTGGGAGGGGTGCGTCACTTGAGTGGGTTGAGTTACTGACGTGATCTTCCTGTCTGGGTTGGCGCCCCCCCCTTGGTTTGTGCTGTGGTGGAGACCTCTGTGGGCTATACTCGGCCTTGTCTCAGGATTGTAAGTTGGTGGTTGGGGATATCCCTCTAGTGGTGCGGGGGCTGTGCTTTGGCGGAGTGGGTGGGGTTATATCCTTCCTGTTTGGCCCTGTCCGGGGGTTTCTTCGGATGGGGCCACAGTGTCTCCGGACCGCTCCTGTCTCAGCCTCCAGTATTTATGCTGCAGTAGTTTATGTGTCGGGGGGCTGGGGTTAGTTGGTTATACCTGGAGTACTTCTCCTGTCTTATCCAGTGTCCTGTGTGAATTTAAGTATGCTCTCTCTAATTCTCTCGTTCTCTCTTTCTCTCTGAGAACCTGAGCCCTAGGACCATACGTCAGGACTACCGGGCATGATGACACCTTGCTGTCCCCAGTCCGCCTGGCCTTGCTGCTATTCCAGTTTCAACTGTTCTGCCTGCGGCTACGAAACCCCTACCTGTCCCAGACCTGCTGTTTTCAACTCTTAATGATCGGCTATGAAAAGCCAACTGAGAGACCTGAGCCCTAGGACCATACGCCGGGACTACCGGCCGTGGTGACTCCTTGCTGTCCCCAGTCCGCCTGGCCTTGCTGCTATTCCAGTTTCAACTGTTCTGCCTGCGGTTATGGAACCCCTACCTGTCCCAGACCTGCTGTTTTCAACTCTTAATGATCGGCTATGAAAAGCCAACTGAGATTTATTCCTGATTATTATTTGACCATGCTTGTCACTTATGAACATTTTTGAACATCTTGGCATGGTTCTGTTATAATCTCCACCCGGCACAGCCAGAAGAGGACTGGCCACCCCTCATAGCCTGGTTCCTCTCTAGGTTTCTTCCTAGGTTTTGCCTTTCTAGGGAGTTTTTCCTAGCCACCGTGCTTCTACACCTGCATTACTAGCTGTTTGGGGTTTTAGGCTGGGTTTCTGTACAGCACTTCGAGATATTAGCTGATGTAAGAAGGGCTATATAAAATAAAATTGATTGATTGATTGATTGATGGTCTGAGAGTACTTTAGGATCCTTTTGGCAAACTCCAAGCGGGCTGTCATGTGTCTTTTACTGAGGAGTGGCTTCCGTCTGGCCACTCTACCATAAAGGCCTAATTGGTGGAGTGCTGCAGAGGTGGTTGTCCTTCTGGAAGTTTCTCCCATCTCCACAGAGGAACTCTGGAGCTCTGTCAGAGTTACCATCGGGTTCTTGGTCACTTCCCTGACCAAGGCCCTTCTCCCTCGATGCTCAGTTTGGCCAGGCGGCCAGCTCTAGGAAGAGTCTTGGTGGTTACAAACTTCTTCCATTTAAGAATGATGGAGGCCATTGTGATCTTGGGGACCTTCAATGTTGCAGAAATGTTTTGGGACCCTTCCCCAGATCTGTGCCTCAACACATTCCTGTCTCAGAGCTCTACAGACAATTCCTTCACACTCATGGCTTGGTTTTTGCTCTGACATGCACTGTCAACTGTGGGACCTTATATAGACAGCTGTGTGCCTTTACAAATCATGTCCAATCAATTGAATTTACCACAGGTGGACTCCAATCAAGTTGTAGAAACATCTCAAGGATGATCAATGGAAACAGGATGCACCTGAGCTCAATTTTGAGTCTCATAGCAAAGGGTCTGAATACTTATGTAAATAAGGTATTTCTGTCTTCTATTTTCAATAAGTGTGTAAAAATAAAAACCTGTTATCGCTTTGTCATTATGTGGTATTGTGGGTAGAGTGATGAGGAAAATGTTTTATTTAATCAATTTTAGAATAAGGCGGTAACATAATAAAATGTTGAAAAAGTCAAAGGGTCTGAAAACTTTCCGAATGCACTGTATGGCAGCTAGAAATCAAAACTGGATGGTCTTCAGAGATAGATGGGAGGGGCTGAGGGTAGCTGAAGGCGGGGACTAAAAACAAACAAAAGGTAACTAATGTAAAATGTAGTGTCTGTGAAATGTATGTAGTATGTACATTTATAAGCTGGAAGTGGAAGCCTAAGTATTGTTGTCCATTAGTTTAGGAGGGGTGGTAGGGTTAGGGGAAAATAATAAAGAAGGAAAATATATTTAAAATAATATTTACAAAACATATATATGGGGGATTGGAAATGATGCAGACAATTACACAGATTGAAGCCACAATATATATGCAATATTAAAGCTGATCTACCAGGAAATTCACAGTGAGGTTGGAGGTGAGCCTCACAGTAAGAGGCCAGACACGCCATACAGGACATGAGGGCTTTCTGCTTTCTGGTCCCAGTGCAGAAATCACACGCCACATCTCCAGGTCCAGCATAGCACAGAGCAGGAGGGGGAGCAGCCTGGAGTCCTGTCTTCTTCAGTTTCTCCACCACTTAGGCGAGCACAGCACTCCTGTTCAGAATAGGTCTTGGGGTGAAGGTATGTCTGCACTGCACTCAATCTGGTTTATTTAGTACCCCAGCGCAGGTTAAGTAGTGGAAAGAACATGTTGGGTTATTTTGACCCAGACAGTTTGGTTGCGTGAATAACCCAATATGTTGGGTTGTTAGTATTAACAGAACACGGGTTAATTTAACCATCAGTTGGGTATTTTTTACTCTCATGCTTAGTTGACCTAGTAACTGGGTCTGTTCTAATGTCATGCTTGGTTGACCTAGCAACTGGGTCTGTTTTAATGTCATGCTTGGTTTACCTAGCAACTGGGTCTGTTTTAATGTCATGCTTGGTTGCCCTAGCAACTGGGTCTGTTTTAATGTCATCCTTACTGTAGGTTATTTTAAGGCGTTAACATACTGTTTACTCAATTTTTCCTTATTAAATTATTCTATAATATGTAGAGTATTTATTACATATTATAATAAGGTATACCACTGTATTATAGCCCAACAATGAGACATAGGTGGACTTTTAGGAAACTCTATAAGCATAATTGAAGCTACAAAAATGTAAATGTTCAACCTTAACATGTGCTAACTACGCAACAGACCAGATGAACAGGAATTATATTTACTCTCATGGGTGGCTAAAAATAACTATCTGAAAGCCACACCCCTACTAAACTATGCCTACAGTCTTCTGATCTGACCTGCTGGGTCATATCTCAATAACCAAGCAACAATAACCCAACACCCAGCATCCATAACCCAGCAGTTTTTAAAGAAAACAACCCAACTAAGTGACCCAACGCCTGCAACCCAACATTTGGGTCAACCAAACAACCCAGCATTTTTTAGAGTGTGGGGACAGCTGTAGACACCTTTCAGATCATCCTGATCCCAGCTTTCTTTAATACAGCCCATACAGTAGCTGTGTCCACAGGCAGTAGTCACCGGATCCTTCAGTGGATCCATACAGACGGAGCAACAGAACAGTTCTAGATTGTCAGCCATTTTAGTGCTTTCACCTGAAGGTTGAGCAACAGGGTGTCAAAGATAACTTTCTGTTTCATGGAACTCTACACCAGAGGACAGGGAGTGGCTTCCTCTTGACTGTGTACTCTGTATCTACAGGTTTTTGGGGGGATGGAAGTCAAGCTAAGAAGATGACGTTGCATACAGCTGTGTCCACAGGGAATAGTAACTGGATCCTTTGGTAGATCCAGACAGCAGAATGGATATTTTAAAAGGGCCTCTGCAATGTCCATACAACAAACTGCACAGCAGAGTATCAGAGATAACTTTAATTTCTTTGAAAGTCAGAGTGGTGGGGGAGGCCTTTTAGATCTGTTTGGAGACGTTAGTCCTGGATGGATGCACTGAGGTATATAGGGATGGAAGCCATAGTGACGTGTAACCAAATATAAGGTTGTGGTAAAACATTACAACGTTTTAAAGGTTCCATAAATGTACAGTGACCTATTCAGAAGCCACAGTGGTGAATGATGAATATGTCAAATCAAAAGTTTTATTTCATTTTCAGTCATGTAAAATGATCATAAATTGTAAAGAAACATGTGGATACAGTGGGGTGCAAATACCTCTGTAGAATTAATTAAGCGAGAAATGGAGGTGGAAACGGCTTTATGCACAAATATTGATAAAATAACCATCATATTGAAGTAAACTTGGAGTCACACGATGATATGTGGTGTGGTCCTCCCACTACGACTCGGGAAACCATGCAGTTTATTAAGCTACAGATGAAATAAGTTATGCTGAACTTCACAGGGTGGTGAAAGTTCACAGTGATGAGCTTGATGCTCCTTTCCAATAAATATCGAGGGTCTTTTTGTCCATAATAATGTCATCATGTAGGCAGCCTATCCAGAGTGGGCGTGTTCACTATATAATGCCCCCAAAACATCTGCAAAACCATCGGTAGAGTTGAAAATGTGATGGAAACCCATTTAACAGAAAGTTTTTAACCGGTTTTTGTATTTTCCTAAAAATATATTTGTATGTGCATTACATCATCACGCACAGCCATTTATCCTCAACAAGTCAATTTGATGGAAACATCTCTGCTGGTAAAATTCAAGTTTTTATGAAGATCTTACAATATTCACATGAAAATCTGTCGCCAGTCGAATGGAAACAGATTTTCATGCGAATTTTCAAAAATCTGCATAAAAACAATATCCTCATCTATAAACAATATCCCAATAGAATTGAATGGTAAATTACGTATTGAATCATTTTGGAGTCACTTGTATTGTAAATTAGAACATAATATGTTTAAGTGGCTCCAAAATGACACAATACATTATTTACCATTCAATTCTATTGGGCACAACATAATCTGAAACACAACCGAAACACACTGCAAATGCATCCAACAAGAGTCCCAAGCTTGATGTAGTCATAGCCTGCTAGGAATATGGGACCAAATACTAAATATTTGACAAAGTGTAATACACTATAAGTGAATTTGTCCAAATACTTATGACACCTTCTAATGGAGGGCCTAGATACAGATGAAGTCGGAAGTTTACATACACCTTAGCCAAATACATTTAAACTCATTTTTTCACAATTCCTGACATTTAATCCTAGTAAAAATTCCCTGTCTTAGGTCAGTTAGGATCACCACTTTATTTTAAGAAGGTGAAATGTCAGAATAATAGTAGAGAGAATGATTTATTTCAGCTTTTATTTCTTTCATCACATTCCCAGTGGGTCAGAAGTTTACATACACTCAATTAGTATTTGGTAGCATTGCCTTTAAATTGTTTAACTTGGGTGAAACGTTTCGGGTAGCCTTCCACAAGCTTCCCACAATAAGTTGGGTGAATGTTGGCCCATTCCTCCTGACAGAGCTGGTGTAACTGAGTCAGGTTTGTAGGCCTCCTTGCTCGCACACGCTTTTTCAGTTCTGCCAACACATTTTCTATAGGATGAGGTCAGGGCTTTGTGATGGCCACTCCAATACCTTCACTTTGTTGTCCTTAAGCCATTTTGCCACAACTTTGGAAGTATGCTTGGGGTCATTGTCCATTTGGAAGACCCATTTGCAACCAAGCTTTAACTTCCTGACTGATGTCTTGAGATGTTGCTTCAATATATCCACATAATTGTCCTTCCTCATGATACCATCTATTTTGTGAAGTGCACCAGTCCCTCCTGCAGCAAAGCACCCCCACAGCATGATGCTGCCGTCCCCGTGCTTCACGGTTGGGATGGTGTTCTTCGGCTTGCAAGTCTCACACTTTTTCCTCCAAACATAACGATGGTCATTATGGCCAAACAGTTCTATTTTTGTTTCATCAGACCAGAGGACATTTCTCCAAAAAGTATGATCTTTGTCCCCATGTGCAATTGCAAACCGTAGTCTGGCTTTTTTATGGCAGTTTTGGAGCAGTGGCTTCTTCCTTGCAGAGCGGCCTTTCAGGTTATGTCGATATAGGAATCGTTTTACTGTGGATATAGATATTTTTGTACCTGTTTCCTCCAGCATCTTCACAATGCCCTTTGCTGTTGTTCTGGGATTGATTTGCACTTTTCGCACCAAAGTACGTTCATCTCTAGGAACAGAACGCGTCTCCTTCCTGAGCGGTATGACGGCTGCATGGTCCCATGGTGTTTATACTTGCGTACTATTGTTTGTACAAATGAACGTGGTACCTTCAGGCATTTGGAAATTGCTCCCAAGGATGAACCAGACTTGTGGAGGTCTACAATTTTTTTCTGAGGTCTTGGCTGATTTCTTTTGATTTTCCCATGATGTCAAGCAAAGAGGCACTGAGTTTGAAGATAGGCCTTGAAATACATCCAAAGGTACACCTCCAATTGACTCAAATTATGTCAATTATCCTATCAGAAGCTTCTAAAGCCATGACATCATTTTTTGGAATTTTCCAAGCTGTTTAAAGGCACAGTCAACTTAGTGTATGTAAACTTCTGACCCACTGGAATTGTGATACAGTGAATTATAAGTGAAATCATCTGTCTCTAAACAATTGTTGGAAAGATTACTTGTGTCATGCAGAAAGTAGATGTCCTAACTGACTTGCCAAAACTATAGTTTGTTAACAAGACATTTGTGGAGTGGTTGAAAAACTAGTTTTAATGACTCCAACCTAAGTGTATGTAAACTTCCGACTTCAACTGTAAATAAAGTATATTCATTTCTAAACAGTAAAACAGACATTAATGAAAATACCCTCAAATAAAAGGTGACATTCTGTACTGTCGCCTCATATAAAACATTTAATGTCAAATCTAAAATGCTGGAGTATAGAGCCAAATTCAAATTTGAATAAATTCAAAAACCAAGGGTGGGTCAAAATTATTCCCATAATGTAGAAGTTTCAGTAGATTAGGAACTGCTTCCTATAAAGCTATGTGGAGTATAATGTAGCTGGACATTGTAAAGTCTGCTTCCTATAAAGCTATGTGGAGTATAATGTAGCTGGACATTGTAAAGTCTGCTTCCTATAAAGCTATGTGGAGTATAATGTAGCTGGACATTGTAAAGTCTGCTTCCTATAAAGCTATGTGGAGTATGATGTAGCTGGACATTGTAAAGTCATACATACAATTATATTACTTCTTATTGACATTCAACCTGGGAATGGAAATGTAAGAAATTAATGCACAAACATGTATAAAACAAATCCTGCAACAAAGGACCAGGTGTGAATGTTCTGGGGGGTCTAAGTCTACCCCTAACTAGTTTGAATACAATGTTTGATTTCACCCCCAAAACAGTTTCAACAGCCCCCCACCCGATGCAACTCAATATTAAGAAGGCATACAGTCAGTGTACAGCCCAATGCACTACCCCCAGGATCACAACAAGCCCCTCACACCTGGGACCACACACACACAATGTGAATGGAAATATATTATCATATTTTTATATATATTACAACCCATCACAAGAAAGGGTGTTGGTTATTTTAGTTTTACAAGTAACCTTTCTTGCACATGTCCTTACTTTAAAAATAAGCATGTTTGTCTTGTTTGAATCAGCCCAATTCTCTAGTTATAAATAAAATAACCATGATTTGCAGATTTTTTTATTCACATCTCTTGCTATTAATAGATTGTGGAACTATGAAAAATAGGGAATAATGTTCCCAACACACCCACCTCACAGTTCCTACACAGACTCTGAGGCACCATGCAGTTCTGGCACCAGAGGAGGCTGGTGGGAGGAGCTATAGGAGGACGGGCTCATTGTAATGGCTGGAATGGAATCAATGGAAGGTATCAAACACAAACATATGAAACCACATGTTTGACTGAGTTCCATTTATTCCATTCCAGACATTACAATGAGCCTGTCCTGCTATAGCTCCTCCCACCAGACTCCACTGCCTGACAACCATTCTATTGTCTTGAGGACTTTACAACCATCTGGTCTGATCAAAGAGCAGGACACCCTTTCAAATTGATACATCCTCTCAGCCTTGATGACTAAACTAATCAAAGACTAACACACACACACACACACACCACAGTAATCAGATCATGGTGACTCCACAGTAATAGCATTTATAACTCATAAGTCACCAGGTGTGATTTACCTTTTGACAGATGAAACCCTACATCAACTACTAATGACTTATGGGAGGAAGTGAGCATTTCACATATTAAGATATAATACAAGGATACTTCCATTGTGTGTTGTACTTAGTCAATTGAAAATGTGCTTAAAGTTCTGAAAAAACAGCCTTTTTGATGATCTGTTTTGAGTTTTGTATTAAGAGTTGTGAAATTTTACCACATACTTGTGAAAATAGTACAAAAGTGATTATAAAATCTATACTACATGGATACTTCCTTAAATTTACTTATTTTGTGTTATGCAATTATGTTATTGAAACAGAAGAAGTCTAATGAGAGAATAAATAAGTCAAGTCCAACCATTACCTCTCTCCTCTTTCACATCCCTCTATCATCACTCCATGGGTGTGTCCCAATAATCTCTCCTTCCTCCTGAAGTGTAGCATTCCTTCACTACTCCTCTTAAATGTCAAAGCATTGGATAGGTGTTGGCATGGGGTAGAGGGAGTTTACATATACCAGTCATTTCCTTTTAAATCCATGAAGGGAAGTGGACAAGTTCAAACTTAGAAAGGAGATAATAGTTACACACCCCATGTGTCCTGATAACTACAGGAATGGAACCATATTGAGGTTGTCTCAGAGAGAGAGAGAGAGAGAGAGAGAGAGAGAGAGAGAGAGAGAGAGAGAGAGAGAGAGAGAGAGAGAGAGAGAGAGAGAGAGAGAGAGAGAGAGAGAGAGAGAGAGAGAGAGAGAGAGAGAGAGAGAGAGAGAGAGACAAAGAGACAGAGAGAGAGAGAAACAGAGAGAGAGAGACAGAGAGAGAGACGGAGAGAGAGAGAGAGAGACAGAGAGAGAGACAGAGACAGAGACAGAGACAGAGACAGAGACAGAGACAGAGACAGAGACAGAGACAGAGAGGACATCAGGTAATGTTCTGGAGATGAGAGAATATGTGTCCAGAAACCCTCCAGTATGGTTAACCACAGTTAGGCCCAGTATGGACTATCAATACAAGTGACCATTTAGAATGTGACCCAGTTCAAAGGGTCTTAACAGAACTGGGGGATGCCAGCCATGAAGTTGTCTAAACACAACTGGAATATAATTTGTTTGTGATTCATTGTTAATGGATTTTCAATTAGGAACACAGGGGGAAAACCTAACACAACAACACACATAACACACAACCAATAAAACCAAAGGGGGAGGAAACCACTAAAGTCATTACCATATTGTCATTTTCTAATGACAGGGAGAAAACATGTAAAATCTAGAAGACTACTTTAGATCTGGTCAAAAGAAGCCTAGTGCACTATGCAGGGAACAGGGAGAGATTTGGGACAGAGACAGTAACTCCTGGATGGAAATCTTCATTCTAATGACAGTGAGCAAATCTCCAATCTCCACCCTATTCCCTATGTAGTGCACTACTTTAGATCTGGTCAGAAGTAGCCTAGTAAACTACGTAGGGAACAGGGTGTCATTTGGGCCAGAGTCAGTAACTCCCCTGGGTATGAATTCTCTCTCTATCTTATCTGTCTTCTATATTATGTTCTCCTCTCCTCCTCTCTTCTCTCCTCTATTCACTCTATTCTATCATCCACACCACATGCCAGCTTCAACACAATCCATTTACAAGTTAAAGACACACCTTGGAATAAATAGCAAAGGAAAACTACTACTAGATGGATTTTTTATTTCCCATCACCATGAATCATATTTAATAACTGAACAGTAGCAGACCTAACTTCATCTGTTCCTGACTCTGGGTAGTGGATTAAAAAGACCATCAATCTCCAATGATATTAAAGTACAATTCTGAACATTACTGATATACTGAGTGACAAGTCAAGATATCTGCTGTTTTTATTGTTTGGTTAATAGCATCACTTGCTGGACAGGTTTAATGTTGCTTGACTGAGCAGTATGGGAGAATAAAAGTTGCCAAATTTAGGGCCGGTTTCCCGGACATCTCCATTGAACATGCTTTTTTGTCTAGGACTAGGCTTAATCTGTGTCCGGGAAACCGGCCCATATAGTTTAAGTAGAAAGTAAGTTATTCCAGCTTGTAGTGGGCTGACTAGTCCTTGGGGATTGTCCTTTTGTTCCTGGACCATTTTCCATGCAGCTCCAGGTGACAGAGAACACATCAATTGGGCCGAGCCTACAAGCTGTTCAATGATACTGAGGAAAATTACATAGAGACAAAGAACCAATTGAGAAAACATATCAATGGTTCTGAATGCCAACCAATACACATCAGAAACATACATCATGATTAATGTGAATGTACAAGAGAAAAACATTGCACTTAAATATATATGAATGCATTACATTTTAATTCTTAACATCTTCTGAGGTTCAAATCAGTCAAATCATTTTACATAAAACAGCGCAGAATGAATCATCACATCTGGGGACCATCACCACCAGCATGACTAGTATCTATGTGGACCCTACTACAGTTTAACCAGCTCAGCTATAGACTACACCAGCATGACTAGTATCTATGTGGACCCTACTACAGTTTAACCAGCTCAGCTATAGACTACACCAGCATGACTAGTATCTATGTGGACCCTACTACAGTTTAACCAGCTCAGCTATAGACTGCACCAGCATGACTAGTATCTATGTGGACCCTACTATAGTTCTATATCGTGGAGCTCTGCTCCTAGTGGTTTACCCTCTGCCCTAAGGCAGCATCAGCCTGAGACAAAATTATGCACACACCTGCAGCCAATATGAGTACAGGTGTCCCTATAAGAGGGGATGCCTCCCCTCAATCTGCCTCCCTTTATCTTCAGCGACTGGACTAGACTGAAGAAGCCAAGAAGAGACGAAGAGAAGACTCAGGACAAAGAAAACGCCGTCGATTTTCCAGATCATCGACGTCGTCCTACAATGAGCACACCAAGCTTATCCATAGGGTAAGTATTTAACAAAAGCTATTTTCAGAGCTCAATGTCGCTGTTCCCCTTGGCGGCTGTCACCCCCCCCGACATATGTTTCGTGGGTCGAGGGACACAGCACGCCAGGGACGGCCTCATTAATCCCCCACTATGCGCCAGCTGCGCCCTCCTTTTTTGAAGGAGTTGAAGCAGCGTTGGGCATTTTTAGGGAGGATATTCCTCTTGAGGATGTACTATCAGTGTTAGTCTCAGCTTCTGAGGCATCATCTGAAGGCGCTGACTCAGGAGATGACAGGGCTATTGGGGAAGAAATTAATATTCTATTGGAACAATTCATTACACTGACCCAGATGTTTAACACCCCTTTTCGTTCGGGAAATTGTGAGGTCATTACATCCCTGGATGATGACGCCACAGCCTCTCTGTGCTCTGAATTCTCAGGTCTCATTGAGTGGGCTGCTAAACAGCTGGAGATTAAGCTGCCCCCCATTCCCTCCAACCCGGAAGTGGATATGAGGAAGGGCGGCCGTTACTCTCGCTACAGCTTGGCGTCAGACGGCAGCCTCCAGCAGCAAGGGAGTGGGCCTCGCCCCCCCCCTGCAGCGCCAGAGGTGCCGGCGAGAGAGGTCACTAAAGCGTCATCCTGGCATCACCCGAAGGGCGGCCAGAAGAGACGCCGTTTATGACAGGCGAGGGGGAGAGAACGGAAGACGGCACAGCGCCTGCTGTGACCGAGCCCACTGTCCCCCCCCACTCTACCGTTGAGTGTATGGAGGAGAATGTTTTTTGTTGATGTGTGTAATAAAGAGTTGGCTCTACTTGACACTGTCATAAAAAGAGCCCCTTTTCCATAATACATCCGAGAGCGTTCGACCTTCCTCACTCTCGCTCTCTCTCTTACCACTATGAGTGCAGCTCAGCCCACCATGGTGCGTTGCTGAATGCACACATAAGGCAGGTATATAAAAGGTATTAAGTGTACCTTATAAAGACCTCACTTTACAGACTCCTAGGAGTGCTGTAGTGAGTGTCTCACATAGCAGGCTGCAGTCTCAGCCAGATAATGGCATGATGACGCGACCGCTATTCGGGACGGCGCGCTGTCTCAGGCTAACGCCTCAGTCAGTGCAGTTCAGACCCGTGCTGCGTTCACGGAGGGCCTGATTACTACAGTTACGGGCGTAACCAACGTATCGGCGCCCCCGTTTCTCTCAGAACGCGCTGATAATAACCACATTGGGGATGGCGCACTATCACAGACTAAGGTCTCTGTTAGTACGACCCAGACCCATGCTGCGTTCAAGAAGGCCCGATTACCACGGTCACGAAGGTGTCAGTGTATCGGCGCCCCCACCTTTTTCTGAACGCGCCCAGGCTCACCACACTGAGTGTAGTTCAGCCCACCAGAGGTGCAGAGCTGAACGCACACAGGAGGTGAAAGGAGAAATAATACCTAGACGCCGTCTTGGTTTATCTCAAAGAGACCTCACATTACAGACTCCAAGGAGTACTGTAGTGAGTGCCTCTCATAGCAGGCTGCAGTCTCAGTCAGGAGACATGATGACGCAGCCGCTAGTTGGGGATGGCGCACTATCGCAGACTAAGGTCTCGGTTAGTGCGATTCAGACCCATGCTGCGTTCACGGAGGGCCCGATTACCACGGTGACGAAGGTTCCCAGTGTATCGGCGCCCCCACTTCTTTCTGAACGCGCTAATACTCACCACACTGAGCGTAGTTCAGCCCACCAGAGGTGCAGAGCTGAACGCACGCAGGAGGTGAAGGGAGGAAAGATACCAAGACACCGTCTTGGCTTATCTCAAAGAGACCTCACATTACAGACCCCAAGGAGTACTGTAGTGAGTGTCTCTCATAGCAGGCTGCAGTCTCAGTCAGGAGACATGATGACGCAGCCGCTATTTGGGGATGGCGCACTATCGCAGACTAAGGTCTCGGTTAGTGCGATTCAGACCCATGCTGCGTTCACGGAGGGCCCGATTACCACGGTCACGAAGGTGCCCAGTGTATCGGCGCCCCCACTTCCCTTTGAACGCGCTAATACTCACCACACTGAGCGTGACTCAACCCACCAGGGGTGCAGAGTTGAACACACACAGAAGGTGAAAGTTAAGAAGGTATCAAGGCGCCGTCTTGTTTTACCTCATAGAGACCTCATACTACAGACTTCTAGGAGTACTGTAGTGAAGGGCTCTGATAGCGAATTGCAGTCACCTAAGATGACGCAATCGCTTGCTGGGGATGGTGCCCTGCCGCAGGCTGTGGCCTCGGTCAGCGCAATTCAGACCCGCGATGCGTTCAAGGAGGGCAGGAATACGACGGTTACGGGTTTAACCGACGTCCCTGCTCCTCTTTCTTTCTCAGAACGCATTAATAGTTCCTCTCCCTTTCACGGGAGGCCCACCTTGGGCTGTTCCACCACTTCAATGTTGGGGAACAGTGGCGGTAAGGGCCATAGAGGAATACAGGTCCTTCCTACTGGATGCACCACAGCTTCGCGCCCAGCCACTTTCTCTGCATTGCTGGCAGTGGCGAAGAAGCTGCACCCTCTCACGCTGGCTAGAACAGACGTTGCAGAAGGGTTATGCTCTCCAATTCCACCGGACCCCACCCCCGTTCAGGGGAGTGGTGGAGACGGTGATGAAAACGCCAGACAAAGTGGCTGCTCTGATGACAGAGATTACGGAACTTTTGGCGAAGGAGGCGGTGACAGTAGTTCCCCGGGAACAAAGGAACAAAGGCCTATATTCGCCTTATTTCCTAGTGCCCAAAAAGACGGGGGGAGTGAGGCCGATTTTGGATTTACGCATTCTCAACGAGAGCATAACCAAACGGCCCTTCCGAATGCTAACGACAAAACGTCTGCTGGAATGTGTCCAGAGAGGGGACTTTTGTACGAGCATAGACCTAAAGGACGCGTACTTTCATGTGCCGGTTCAGCCACGTCACAGGAAGTTTCTGCGGTTCGCCTTTCAAGGGGTGACGTACGAATACACGAGGATGCCATTTGGGTACGCCCTGGCACCTCGCACATTTTCCAAGTGTGTGGAGGCGGCATTGGAACCGTTGCGTCGTCAGGGAATACGGCTACTAGCCTACCTGGACGACCTACTGGTTCTCGCCCCGTCAGCAGAGCTGGCGATCACTCACACAACACAGACAGTGATACATCTCACAAGTCTGGGGTTTGCTGTGAATTGGAAAAAGAGCGCGCCCTGGCCCGCTCATCAGATTGTCTACCTGGGGATACAGCTAGACACTGTGAGGATGAGGGCTCGAATTTCGGACCCCCGAAGGGTAGCCTTGTTGCTAGCCCTAAGGAAGTGTCGTCCGAATCACACGGTGACGGCGCTGTCGATCATGTCACTTTTGGGTCTATTGTCGTCAGCCCACTCTGTGGTTCCGCTGGGACTCCTGCATATGCGCAGGATGCAGCGATGGCTCGCCCAACTAAGACTAGACCAATTGCGTCAACGTCATCGGTTGGTGGTGGTTCCCCTCTCGCTCAGTGCAGACCTAAACTATTGGAGAAACTCGCGCGTTCTCACGCACGGAGTCCCGATAGGAAAGGTGTCCTCTCACATCCCAGTATTCACGGATGTGTCCCTGACGGGATGGGGAGGGACATGTCAGACACAAGCGATAGGAGGTGTGTGGCCTCAATCAGATCGTCACATCAACCTCCTGGAGTTGGAAACGGTTCGACTGGTTCTGACCCACTTCGCGTCTACCCTTCGGGGTCGCGATGTGCTGGTCTGGTCAGACAACCGGACCACAGTAGCCCACATAAATCGCCAGGGAGGAGTCAGGTCTCCTGCTCTCCATCGGGCGGCAGAGGAATTGTGGCTGTGGGCTCACGAGCACCTTCGCTCATTGAGAGCAGCACACATTCCGGGCTACTTGAACGTAGGAGCAGACCTCATGTCAAGAGGGGGTCCTCGAGACGACGAGTGGTGTCTGCATCCGGACATTGTTCTCCAGATTTGGGAACAATTCGGGAGAGCCGAGGTGGACCTATTCGCGTCACGCGTGAACGCGCAATGTCCTCTGTGGTTCTCTCTGAGGGAACAGAACGAACCGCCACTGGGAAGGGACGCCTTTGCGCACCAACCGTGGCCGAGAGTTCTCCTGTATGCATTCCCTCCGCTGTCCTGCATTCTCCCACTGCTAGCCAGGGTGAGGTCAGGGGGGCTGTCAGTGATACTGATAGCGCTCGATCGCCCGTGGGGCTCCTTGGTTTGCGGAGATGAGTCAGATGTTGATTGCGCCACCTTGGCCAATTCCACATCGACGGGACGCATTGTCTCAGGCGGTTGGCACGATAGAGAAATTGCCCATAATCGGCCAACCACTGAAGGCCTGGCTGCTGAGAGGGACAGGCTAGAGCGCCGTGGGTTATCTGATGCAGTGATCAGGACCATACAGGGTTCACGTGCCAGTTCCACTTCTAAGATGTATGCCAATAGATTTTTATTTTTTTTAATTTTTATATATATATATATATATATATATTTTTTTTTTTTTTGTCATTTAGCAGACGCTCTTATCCAGAGCGACTTACAGGAGCAATTAGGGTTAAGTGCCTTGCTCAAGGGCACATCGACAGATTTTTCACCTAGTCGGCTCGGGGATTAGAACCAGCGACCTTTCGGTTACTGGCACAACGCTCTTAACCACTAAGCTACCTGCCGCCCATAGATGGAATGTGTTTTCACGATGGTGTGTCACACAAGGTGTAGACCCCATGAGCTGTCAGGTGGAGAGTATTCTCTCTTTTCTACAGCTCATGCTTGATAAGCAAAAATCGCCTGCCACGATTAGAGTGTTTGCAGCAGCGATTTCAGCTTGTCATGAGGGTTTTGGCAGAGACAATGTCTTTAGCCACCCTCTAGTGAAACGCTTCCTATTAGGAACGCGGCGACTTACGCCAACACCTAGAGTCACGCTTCCTCAGTGGGATTTGGCTTTGGTACTCGAAGCGCTATGTAAGTCGCCGTTTGAGCCATTGAATCAAATACCCCTCAAGATTCTGTCTATAAAGACAGCACTGTTGCTCGCTTTGACTACAGCTAAGCGGGTCAGTGATTTGTGTGCTCTTTCGACGAGACCTGACTGCTTGGCCATCAATGGTGACCTGAGCAGAGCAGTGTTACGTCCTAACCCGGCATTTGTGCCGAAGGTTATTAAGAGTTCATATAGGTCACAGACCGTGGAGCTGTGGGCTTTTTCTCCTCCTCCTCATAGAGAGAGGAGTGAGGAAAAGCTCCATCGCCTGTGCCCGGTAGTCGTTATGTCGAGCGCACAGCAGCGATTAGGTCATCGCCTCAGTTGTTTGTGTGTCACGGTGCGGCTGCACTAGGTAGACCACTTTCAAAACAGAGGTTGTCTCACTGGCTTTGTGAAGGCATTGAGACAGCTTATGAGGCAGCAGGGCGGCAATTGCCTCAGGGTATCAGAGCTCACTCCACTCGTGGAGTAGCGGCTTCTACTGCCCTTTTTCAGAGGAACAGGAGTAGAGGATATCTGTAGAGCAGCATCCTGGTCGACGCCGTCTCCATTTATCCGTTTCTATCTCTTAGATATGTCTTCTAATTCTCTGGCTCGATCTGTACTCAGCGTGGCTGAAGGGAGATCTTGAGCAAGAAAGAGAGGAGAAGCAGGACTGTGGACACAGGTTTCCATCAGGTCCGCTTTGGTTAGGAAGACGTGTTTTTGATTGATGTGTTTTCTAACTCTTTGGCTTGGTTTGTACTCAGCATAGCTGAAGGGAGATCTTGAGCTAGGAAGAGAGGGAAAAGCAGGACTATGGACAGGGTTTCCATCAGGTCCGCTTTGGATAAGAAAACATATTTTGTGGCATGAATCCTGACTGACAGGGTCAGTACAGTAGAGGCATGCGTTGATTAACAGAATGGGAAGTCATCTATCTGCTTGTTCAGTTAGTATGACTCATGTTTTTGTTCCTGCCCACTAAACTCTGGGATTACATTGAGTGAGTGAGGCGGTCTACCGTGACACTTGGTGTCATTCCATTAGCGGTCGGTAGTGTTTTCACAGGATATTGAGGCACATCTATCTGCTAGTACAGATTAGTATGGCTTCTATTCTGGTGATCTGCCCACTAGTCATTGGCATTGCCATTGGACTAGGTGGGGCGGGTCTTTAACCGATGACGCGGTATATTGTGACGCCCGTAGGGGTTTTTAGTTGCAGTACTGCGGGACTCGGTTGCAGCCATTGCTAGGCCTGACTTTCTCGTTTCGATGGGAAGTGTTAGGCTCGGCAGGGAGTACATTTTGGAGCACTACGCTCCGCCTTAAACCACTAGGAGCAGAGCTCCCCTATGGGGCGGAGCTCCACAATATAGAACGATTAGTTACCGGAGTGTAACTCCAGTTCTATGAGTGGAGCGGAGCCCCAGAGGACTTAAGGCCCTGTCGACCCTCTCTAGTCTCGCTGAAGATAAATATCTCGGGAGGCAGATTGAGGGGAGGCATCCCCTCTTATTGTCCATAGTCCTGCTTTTCCCTCTCTTCCTAGTCCTATTGGCTGCAGGTGTGTGCATAATTTTGTCTCAGTCTGATGCTGCCTTAGGGCAGAGGGTAAACCACTAGGAGCAGAGCTCCCCTATGGGGCTCCGCTCCACTCATAGAACTGGAGTTACACTCCGGTAACTAATCGTTTAACCAGCTCAGCTATAGACTACACCAGCATGACTAGTATCTATGTGGACCCTACTACAGTTTAACCAGCTCAGCTATAGACTACACCAGCATGACTAGTATCTATGTGGACCCTACTACAGTTTAACCAGCTCAGCTATAGACTACACCAGCATGACTAGTATCTATGTGGACCCTACTACAGTTTAACCAGCTCAGCAGTACCTTGTAAAGTGAGCCAAAACCCAGGATAGAGGGGCTGAGTGAATGTGGTCTGGACTCTGTGGAGGAGGGTCATTGTATCAGAGACACTGTAGAAGGACAGAGTACCTGCCTTGTGATCCAGGTCCACTCCTACTCTGGAGGACTGAGGGCCTGATACTTTAGTCTTAACATTATTGTGTCTGAACAAATAACCACCACCATAACACAGTAAACTCCAGGACTTGTCATTGAGTCCAAATGCACCATCTGTCCCTGTTCTGCTGATGTCTTTATATGAGACTGCTGTAACACACCACCCACTCCACTCCACCTCCCAGTAACAGCGTCCAGACAGACCCTCTCTACACAGAACCATCAAGTAGTTTGTGAATCTGTCTGGATGAACAGGATATGGTTGGACTTGGCCTGTATGTGTCACCTTTCTCTTCCTTTTAGACAGAGAGAGGCGTGTGCCTGCTGTGTTTGGGTCCAGTGTGAGCTGACAGGAATCTGGGAGAAGAGCAGAGCAGAGACCAATGAGGGGAGTTAGATACTGTATCTACCCTGTCTTTGATTAGAGCACAGCAGAGATCAAATCAGAGAAATATGAGGAGTCAGATAGATACCCAGTCTTTGATTAGATCTACTATTGCTATATATTTCTAGAGGGATTGTTAGGAGTGTCAGTAAAAAGAGACTGTTAGTTACTTCAGAATAAAGAGACTCACATTGTAAGAACTGTTCTCTGGTCTTGGGCTCTGGAGGCAGTACAACCTCCACTATATTCACTACAGACACACAAACACATTCACAGAGAGAGGGAATGTTATCATCATACTATATTCCACATGTATATGACTAGTAGGGAACTTTCAATGGTCTAAAGTTGATGTTCTTATTATTTTCAACACACCTGTAGTGGAGATCTTGGTCCATTCTCCTTTAAGGACGTCTTCTAGTTTCTCTCTCAGTTCAGACACAGTCTTACTCACATCTCCAAAGTACTGAAGAGGACGGACAACGATGCTGGGTAAGTCTGAAGATACACTGGTACTGGAGAGAGACTGATAACTCTGGAGAGAGAGAGAGAGGGAGAGAGAGAGAGAGAGAGAGAGTGAGAGGGAGCAGAACCAAATGATTGAGAGTTTTAATTTCATATCACATGTATCAAGGCAGTTGAGTTACCTGGAGGAAATGGATGTGATCCTCTGTGTGTGAGAGCTGCTCCAGCTCATTGCTTCTCTTCCTCAGCTCAGCTATCTCCTGCTCCAGTTGCTCCAGGAGTCCTTCAGCTTGACTCACTTGAGCCTTCTCTTGGGCTCTGATCAGCTCCTTCACCTCAGAGTGCCTTCTCTCAATGGAGCAGATCAGCTTGGTAAAGATCTTATCACTGTCCTCCACTGCTGCCTGTGCAGAGCTCTGTTAAGAGAGAGAGAGAGAGAGACTGACTTGTCTTACTTTAATGAGCCATCCTCATTACACTAACACCCCCACCCCTAAAAGCACATTGCGTGACACCACAACCTCTACACAATCACATTATACAGTACCCAACACCACAGTACAATACACCATCCAGCACCACATTCCAACCGTCCATCCAACCCCTCCTCTCCAGCCGTACAGACAGCCCCCCTGAGCCCCCATACCTCCTGAAACATCTCCACACTGTTGATCATTTTGTACAACTCAAACTCAAGCCTAAGGCGTCAACAGTAATGGCATTACCCTGGCAACACAGAAAAAACATGATGAACAGTCTGTCATTGCAGAAAACGGACACCCCTCCCCAACTCCCAGGTCAACCCGAGCCAACCAGCTATTGGTGTCCAGGGCTCCATGTAATACCCTCCACTGGAGGACCCCTGACCTTTCCAGCACTGGGAGCTTATAGAGCACCCTCCACCTATACCCTGCCATGCTCTCAGCCCCCACAACCCCCTGCCACTGATGCCCCTTCACTCCCGCTAAGCTCCTGATGTGTCTAACCTTGACACTGAGGGTGTACAGCACCTTACCCCCCACCTCCTCAAACTCCCCCAGGCTCAGAGTGTTAAATGTCAGTAAGTCCTCCGGACTCTCCTGCCAGTCCCCAGTCTCTGCTGTCACTTGCAGTGGTGGAAACGGTGGTGGCCCCTCCTCAGGCTGATCCAGCCCCCTCCTCACTGGGTCAGGCAGAGCCTCCTGGACCTCCCCCATGACTCTCTCCAGCAGCCTAAGAGACGTTTGTCCCGCCTGCTGTGCCGACTCTTGGGGGGTTTTCCACAACCCGGCAGCCGCAGGTCTGCTAGTCTCTTGATGCCTGCTGCCATTAAAGGTCCCTGCAGGATGGCTGAATGAGTGGACCTCAACAGGATCAGTGGGTTGTGGAAGATGGGCTCCTCCCATACCCATGGCCCAGGCACCACACCCCCCTCTGGTGTGGGCCTCAGCAGCTGCCAGGCCCTCAGTACTGCAGCATAGAAATCAGAGACGACTGCTGTATTGAGTCTCTCCGGCCGCATGGTCTCTCCTATCATTGCTACTCAGACGACACACAATTAATTTTCTCCTTTCCCCCTTCTGATAACCAGGTGGCGAATCGCATCTCTGCATGTCTGGCAGACATATCAGTGTGGATGTCGGATCCCCACCTCAAGCTGAACCTCGGCAAGACGGAGCTGCTCTTCCTCCCGGGGAAGGACTGCCCGCTCCATGATCTCGCCATCACGGTTGACAACTCCATTGTGTCCTCCTCCCAGAGTGCAAATAACCTTGGCGTGACCCTGGACAACACCCTGTCATTCTCTGCTAACATCAAAGCGGTGACCCGATCCTGCAGGTTCATGCTCTACAAAATTTGCAGAGTACAACCCTAGCTTACACAGAAAGCAGCACAGGTCCTAATCCAGGCACTTGTCATCTCCCGTCTGAATTACTGCAACTCGCTGTTGGCTGGGCTCCCTGCCTGTGCCATTAAACCTCTGCAACTTATCCAGAACGCTGCAGCCCGTCTGGTGTTCAACCTTCCCAAGTTCTCTCATGTCACCCCGCTCCTCCGCACACTCCACAGGCTTCCAGTTGAAGCTCGCATCTACTACAAAACCATGGTGCTTGCCAACGGAGCTGTGAGGGGAACGGCACCTCCTTACCTTCAGGCTCTGATCAGACCCTACACCCAAACGAGGGCACTACGTTCATCCACCTCTGGCCTGCTAGCCCCCCTACCTCTACAGAAGCACAGTTCCCGCTCAGCCCAGTCAAAGCTATTCGCTGCTCTGGCACCCCAATGGTGGAACAAGCTCCCCCCACGACGCCAGGACAGCGGAGTCACTGACCACCTTCCAGAGACACTTGAAACCCCACCTCTTTAAGGAATACCTGGAATAGTATAATAGTTATCCTTCTACCCCCCCTTTACTACCACTGTCTTTTGTCTAAACTAACACCTGACTTATTTCACCTGCTAGCACTGACTTGTTTAAAGAAATGTACTTCACGACGCCAGGACAGCGGAGTCACTCACCACCTTCCGGAGACATTTGAAACCCCACCTCTTTAAGGAATAAAGTAATCCTTCTACCCCCCCCCCCCCCCCCAAAAAAAAAAAAATTGTAAAGTGGTTATCCCACTGGCTATAGGGTGAATGCACCAATTTGTGAGTCGCTCTGGATAAGAGCGTCTGCTAAATGACGTAAATGTGCCCTTGAGCAAGGCACTTAACCCTAATTGCTCCTGTAAGTCGCTCTGGATAAGAGCGTCTGCTAAATGACTAAAATGTAAATGTACTTATTGTGATCGAGATGTAGTTGTCCCACTGGCTATCCAAAGTTGAATGCACCAATTTGTAAGTCGCTCTGGATAAGAGCGTCTGCTAAATGACTTAAATGTTAAATGTTAATGAAGAGCTGCTGATCCAGCCCCAAACCACCAGCCCTCCTCAACAGAGCACATGCTGGTTCCCTCCAGCCCACCTCCGTAGGGTACAGTAGCAACACACGTCCTGTCCAATAATTTCCCAGACCTTTTAAAAAAAAATCAGAGGCAGACCGTCTGAGAGACGGCAGCTTAGAGTTTGTGAAAGGCCAGGGAAATGTCAATTTGATTTCTCTGTGACAGAGAGTTTGGAAAGGTCTGTGAGCAGAACCTGAGAACACCCAGGATCACAGAGTTATGCCCTCTATAAATCAGAGTACAACTCCACAGCCGCATCTCCCCACAACAGAAGTTACCCACCCATCAGGCTCCCTCATCTCCCCACAACAGAAGTTACCCACCCATCAGGCTCCCTCATCTCCCCACAACAGAAGTTATCCACCCATCAGGCTCCCTCCTCTCCCCCACAACAGAAGTTACCCACCCATCAGGCTCCCTCATCTCCCCACAACAGAAGTTACCCACCCATCAGGCTCCCTCATCTCCCCACAACAGAAGTTACCCACCCATCAGGCTCCCTCCTCTCCCCCACAACAGAAGTTACCCACCCATCAGGCTCCCTCATCTCCCCACAACAGAAGTTACTCCCCCTTCTGCTGTCCCCACCTCTCCCAAAAGCCTTGGAAGCTTGAGCAAAAAGTGACATCTTGGAAGAGCTTTACATGGAATTTCCAATAGGACACCTGCCTGGGCCCTGGTGAAACAGAGAATTGAGCCCTGTACTAGGTGCAGACACATTTTGGAAAGCAAAGACAAGGTCATTGATTTTGGCTCCAACCACTAACAACCTACCCTTACACACCTCTTTTGCTACCCCTGCACTAAGATTTGTGCCATGGCTCAGCACCTGCGCCCCCTTCCACCAGACCCCCAATACACTTCATTAATCACATCACTGTTTGTCTCTTGCAAAAAAATCTATATCTCCATAAGAGGTGGGATGGAAATCACCACAATCAGAAACCAGTAGAGAAGCCCATAAAGCCGCCATGCCAGAAAAAACCATCAATTTTAGCAGATTCTGAAGACATGCCCTTAAGAACCCATGACCCATTTTCTCAGCCTATACCGCTTCCTGGGTGAGAGGACACTAAACCCCTCATTCTTCATCATGTGTTGTACTGACCTTACAAACCTTCCAGGATCAATCAAATAAGACTCCAGCAGAACCTTATTTTTTCCCTTTAGTCTCCATCAGGAACCTAGAAAGTTCTCTCACCGTATATACCGGGCCCTCAGCCTGACTGGCTGTCAGCTATGGATCCAATGAGCCGTCTGAAAACGAGAACGCCTTGTCCTCCGCTCCCGCAGACTCACCTCCCTCCTCTTCCTCCTCCTCCATTGGCAAGGTACTGTCCTCCTCCCCAGTCTCTGCCTCCCTGCACTTCCCCCCTGATCAGTGCCTCTTCCCCAATGACAGGCAATATTTCCTGGGATGAGCCCACAAAGCCTTTGCCCACCGGAGTCTCTGTTACTACAGAAACCTGCCTCAGCTCATGTAACCCAGCTGCAACCTCCCCACCACCGCTTTCTCCACGGCCTGTGCACCACCACTTGACCCTGCTCTACTCTCCTCCTTCCTGGTACCACCACCACTTGACCCTGCTCTACACTCTTCTGACTGAAATGATCCTTAGAATTCAATAAATAGAACAAGTCAAAATTCACTGAAGGCTGTAAAACGGCCAAAGAACATTGGCTGAGCTGGAACACTAGCCTGAGGCCAAAGCAAATGAATTGAAGCGAACCATCACTGAGCCTCTTCTGACTGGAATGATCCTTAGAATTCAATTTTCCCTAAATGGCACCAAAAAATGTCTACCTTTTTATTTCACCACTACAATCTGTTTTTAGGACGAAACAGAAAAACATAAGTAATAAATAACAACTGGTGTAGAAAGTAAACATCCACACCTCGATGAAGCCAAGTGTGCTTATGTCTGCATTACCAGGAAGTAGGATTTTTTTTAAACTTCTGACTATTTCTGGTCTAGCGATCGATGACAGCAGAGTACACTGCCCAACCTGATGTCATTAGAAAGAGGAGATTCTGTCTGACTTGAAATATACCATTGTGAGATATTTTGTGAAATGAAGAGACATACCTATATTTCCCATAAAGGAAACAATGGTAACGACCTCAGAGTTCCAGAAGTACATGTTTTTTTTTGTACGTTTTAACTACGTTTTTACATCGACAGATTTAGGCACTTAACCCTAGTCGTTCTGGATAAGAGCGTCTGCTAAATGACTCACATGTAAACTAGGCCTCTGTGAAAACGTGGCAATAACTTATTAACTTTACATTATTCCCAGACAGACTCCTCTGAAGGCAGGCAGGCAGCACACTCCTGAAAACTAACTGCTCAGCAAAGCAAAGGCTCTTTTGAGAGCTACCAGATTTATATAAAAAAAGCTCATTTTCAGTGTGTGTCCAGTGTCTGTTTATATGTTAAGGGGGTGTTACTTTGGCAGATAATGTCACCCATCTAAATATATATATTATTTTTTAGATAATTAACTAAATGTATGGTGTTTTTGGTTTATGTCAGTTTCATTGTTTGTTATGCTATGAATTGTTATTTTATGGTTGTAAGTGATGAAATGAACTAGAATATTTTATATTTAGCAATTTTGAGCAATTACTACTTTAGTAAGGATACACTTAGTAAGGATATACACTTTATTCAGTACTACTGCAGTTGCTAAATAATTCCAATACATGGCAGCATAAATGACATTTCAGAAGATTAGTTTAGTTCTCTCCCTGGATACACCACCACTCCACCTCACAGGAAAACTCCTGCCTGAGCTTTTTACTGTCCCTTTCCACACTGCTAACGCAAGAGGAAGGACTGAAAACACATTACTGTGAAGTAATATGATGATGATTCATGTTTATTATTACCTGTTTTTATGCTAATGTTTTAAAATTATACCTCATTACTATAACGATTATCAAAAAGCGCGAACATTAATTCAGTCACCTCTGGTCGACAAAAATGTATTTTTCGAGTACATTAATTGTCAAATTCATCAACCAGCACAGAGCCACTCTGCCTTCTCGAACAAGTAGCCAACTCAACAAGCCCCGCAAAAAGCTTGTGCCGTCAGCGGCAGCGAGCACTCTGCCTTCTAGCACAAGGGAGGGGCATGTTGAGGTACATTTTCTAACCGCGATGGTTGCATGATTTATTGGTGGGCTGGAATATATGAGATATTAAGATGATGTCATAATGCATGTTTACTAGGGTTGAGGTTAGCACATCTGACTAGTGATTATTTGGCCGGGGTTCAATACCTGCTAGAGTTAATATTTTGTTAATCTCCCAAAATTAACACAGGCCTAATACGAGATATATAGCTAACTGTAAAGTAATGAGTGACCTTTTTAGAAAATCATAGGACATAGTCTTTGGTTGCATGCTATTTTATGCTTGTAGCCTATAACTGATGCTTTGTGGTCTTATGCAGCCATCTATTGGAAATATTTAGCAATAAAAAATTATTAATTCACGTAAAGACATTGGTGAGGCAGCTGAGAAATAAAGTGTATTTTTCTTATTAATTCTGGAGATCAGTCTCAAACCTGCCCCACCTATGACATGCCAATTGCTGGACTTTCACATAGAGGTTACTAGGTCACACCCAGTTCAATCCACATTTAAAAAATAAAACAAATGTGTTGTTTATCAAGTGTTCTGCCTTGCAATAATACATATAATAAAATGACTAATAAAAGTCCGTTATATTTAAAAAATAACAATAAATGCTTTTTAGTACTATAATGGTATTTACTAACATAAAATTATTACTAAAATAGTTTCTAAAACGTGTTCTAGGCTACCCTACCCTAGAATTAGGGTTAGGGGTTAGAGTTAAGGCTAAAATAGGTTATAAGTAGGGTTAGAGTTTCTGTATAGCACTTTGTGACATCTGCTGATGTAAAAATGACTTTATAAACACATTTGATTGATTGATTGTTAGGTTTAGGGTATTTAAAGCAAAGAAAATGAATAGGTTTATAGCTCTCTTGCTCCTCCCTGTGGCCTTCTGTGGGTACTACATACCTCATTCACAACACTTGCTAGGCTCATCATCTGAGGTAGCAACTGTGTCTGATCTATAAATCAATGAGCTACACCTATCCATTTAGTTTACAACTCAGTGAACCTGCGCAGCATTAGCTCAATTCAATGCCAACGAACTTACAGATTTCGACGCATATCAAATTACCCAGCAGTAATATAGAAACAATAAATAAATAACAACAATTAAAAGGTTATTTCTTAATTGAAAAAATGTACTCTGGCTGTTTAAATCGACCACATCTTGAAAAAGAGGACGGATATGCGTTTTGTTTAGGTTATACACCTTTTTCTGAAAGAAATTTGATTAACTGTGACCAGAAAATGTTTAATGTTTGATTGCTATGTGCCAACCATATGTAGCACTGTGGGTCACCACAACGTGTTCCCAGGTGAACAGTGAGTTTGCTCACCTGGTAGTCATAACCTTGTTAATAATAAGTTACCTGAGGTAAAGCTACAATGTTAATACGGGCTGGTCTCATTACCAACAATAGTGAAGCTGGCATTGTGACGCAGAACAATGGGCTGGGAATAGAACTTTCATTAGGCGAGTTGGTGCCACAGAGCTCAATACAACTAATAGGAGCTGGCAGGGTGAAACATGCCCTATTATTTCTAACCTACGGCAAGCATCTGGGACATATGGTAATATTATGAAACTGGGCTCCATGGCGGATGCAATTAAGTAATTTTATCAGAAAAATGCGTTAAAAATGTATTGTGTCCAGCCTAGTCCTAGCCCCTGCTGCCGGCTGGTCGCCCTTGTCTGCACTAGCATTATGCCGAACATCCCCACACTAGAAACACCGAAAACTATCTGTGCTAGCAAACCCTGCGTTCCACCCCTCCCCTGTGTAACCTTGAAGATTGTTAAGAAACAAACATTGGTCTACGAAAAGAGACAACATGTTTAACGGACTACACTTGCCACCCAGCCGAGAGCACACGAAAACCACTTGCAAAATTACCAAAACGAACCAACTACTTGTCTGTTCGCACGTAATAAACGGAGGCAGATTGGCCACCACAACTCTTGTCGAAAGAGGCGACACACCCCTCACAAAAATCCCACTCGCAACAAGACAAACCTTTTTCATTAACACAACCACCGCCTTGTTCATTCTGGATGCAGATGTTCCGCTCCAACCTGTTCGCCGAACATGAGCAAAACTTCCTCCACACCTTTCTCCGGAACGCACCCGAAGCGACAGCGTTTCTTCTCCACTCGGTTGAGGCCATCACGCCGCCCTAACAAACTACCCCTACTCCCCCCTCAACTCTAAACGATAAACAGTGGAAACCAATAAACAAACCCTCCACCATCAGAAAATAAATTCAGAAAATACGCAAGAACCAAAAGAAAAAAGAATAGTAGCCCTCCTCACGAACCACAAAACTCTCACACAAGCAACTTCTTCTTCTATGATATAATGGCGGTCCACAAACCAACGTTAAAGGTGCATGCCGCCACCTACTGTGCTGGAGTGTGTGGTCAATCACGGTTTCCATCATTTCTAAATCCTCCTACCTAACTCAGTACTTCTGAGACAATAAAGAAGAGCCCTACTAACTTCTAATAGACCCTCCCCCATCCCCAAAATCCCTTCCAAACCCCCCCAACCCCGTCCAACCTCAATGACCCTACACTTCAATCTTTCCCTCTCTTCAACATACTTACAACAATATAACAACACATGCTCCACCGTTTCATCGATCGTACCCTCCAGACTCAAACTATTCACATGCTTGCCAACCAGATGTAATGACGAGATCAATGTACAATGTCCTAAGCGCAATCGAGTAAACACCACCTCTTCCTTCCTAATCTGACTTTTGAATCTTGGTCCATCGACCTTTCTGTAAAACTGTAAACTATTCATATAAATGCCGGCCCTTGTGCTCAGAGTACCATCTCTTCTGCCACACATCTATCAAAATGGCTCTGATCTTACATTTGGCCTCACCTCTACCCAGTGGAACATTAATAACAATTATATCTAGTTTCAAAGCTCTTTTCGCTAACTGGTCTACAATTTCATTCCCTTCCACATCCGAATGTGCTGGGACCCAGCAGAATCTCACTACTAAACCCATTCTCTCAATTCTCCATAATAACATTAATACCTCCAATAGCAGGTCACTCCTATTAGATTTACCAGATGATAAACTATTATCACCAACAGTTCAACTGAGTATACTGACAGTTCATCTGTTAGTCTTCTACATATCTGCACATCAAATTCAGGAACGTAAACGCCTGCTCCTGTGAGCCCACTATCTGGGTCCTTGGATCCATCTGTGAAAAGCATTAAAAAAGCATAAAAACTTCTACCAATGTAATTGTCAACCAGTTTCTCAATATCACTGACTTCTGACCAATCTTTCCTTTTCTCTACCAAGGTTAGATCAACAACAGGGTCTGGGAGTAACCATGGAGGAACATCCCCTATCACCACAGAAGGGCCAACCTCCAACTCCCTCAAACCACTCTCATCAGCAAGCTTTCCAACTGTCCAACCAAAACCACTGCCTTGTCTACTAGTATTGTCACGATCGTCTAATGATGAGGACCAAGGCGCAGCGTTGAAAGTGAACATAATATTTATTAGACTGATAACACGATCAAAATAACTGACGAAAACGTGATGTCTCAGGTTACAACACAAACCAAAATGAGAACAAGAAACCACAACACAAAGTGAAAAGACAGATAGTTAAATATGGCTCCCAATCAGAGACAACCAGCTGACACTCGTTGCCTCTGATTGGGAGTCATTCAGGCCAACATAGATATACAAAACATATACTTACACACCCTGGCTCAACATAACATAGTCCCCAGAGCCAGGGCGTGACAGTACCCCCCCCCAAAGGCGCGGACTCCGGCCGCGCCAAACAACCACAACAGGGGAGGGACCGGGTGGGCACTCCGCCTCGGCGGCGGATCCGGCTCCAGACATGACCCAGGCACGGGTTGTGCTGGACTGACGACGCACACCCCTGGCTTGATGCGTGGAGGAGGAACGGGCCGGACCGGGCTGACGAAGCGCACCCCTGACTTGGTGTGGGGAGCAAGAATGAGCCGGACCGGGCTGACGACGCGCACCACTGACCTGGTGCGGGGAGCTTGCATGGGCCGGACTGGGCTGGCGACGCGCACCACAGACTTGGTGCGGAGAGCAGGAACGGGCCGGACAGGGCTGACGAAACGCACCATAGTCTTGGTGCGGAGAGCAGGCACGGGCCGGACAGGGCTGGCGACGCGCACCACTGACCTGGTGCGGGGAGCTTGGATGTGCCGGACTGGGCTGGCGACGCGCACCACAGACTTGGTGCGGAGAGCAGGAACGGGCCGGACAGGGCTGACGAAACGCACCATAGACTTGGTGCGGAGAGCAGGCACGGGCCTGACAGGGCTGGCGACGCGCACGACAGACTTGGTGCGGAGAGCAGGAACAGGCCGGACAGGGCTGACGAAACGCACCATAGACTTGGTGCGGAGAGCAGGCACGGGCCGTGCCGGACTGACGACGCACACCACTGGCTTGGTGCGGGGAGCTTGGATGGGCCGGACTGTACTGGGGACACACACCACTGGCCCTACACCGGGATCTGGAACGGGCCGGACCGGACTGGCAACACACGCCAGTACCTCTCGCCGTGCCTCTACTTCCTCCATCCCCTCTTCGACCAGTGGCCCCCGTAACCCGGCGGCCTCCTCCGGCAACCCACTGGGCCGCTCTATCGCGGCCTCCTGCTGGTCCGACGTCGTGAGCCCCCCCCTAAAAAATTTCTGGGGTTCTCTCCTCCCCGTGGGCTAGGCCTCCATCATTCTCGCCCACCTCTCGCTCCTCTGTCTCCAACCCTCGTCACTCAGCTCCTCAATGGGCTTGACCCAGTCGAAGCTGCCACGGAGATCTGCCAGCGCTTTCCCTGGCGATGGCTCCTCGACTCGCTGCTTGGTCCAGTTGAGGTGGTTTCTTCTGTCACGATCGTCTAATGATGAGGACCAAGGCGCAGCGTTGAAAGTGAACATAATATTTATTAGACTGATAACACGATCAAAATAACTGACGAAAACGTGATGTCTCAGGTTACAACACAAACCAAAATGAGAACAAGAAACCACAACACAAAATGAAAAGACCGATAGTTAAATATGGCTCCCAATCAGAGACAACCAGCTGACACTCGTTGCCTCTGATTGGGAGTCACTCAGGCCAACATAGATATACAAAACATAGACTTACACACCCTGGCTCAACATAACATTGTCCCCAGAGCCAGGGCGTGACAAGTATATTCCCAACAGTCATCTAGAACAGTAGCAGTGGGATGCTCAACCTCACAGCCTTTCAACCTAACCCAATAAGATAATGACCATTTTTTACGCTGTATATCCAAAGGCATCTCACCTGCCTCCACCAGTAAGGCACATACAGACGTTGATGTAAATGCACCAATACATATCCTTAAAGCTATATACTGGATTCTGTCCAGCTTCTGAAGCCAAGTCTTTACCTCTGTTCCATAAACTGTACACCCGTAATCAATTGGCGTCCTGATCAGAGCTCTATAAATATCCATCAACGACTGTATATCAGCAACCCATTCATAATCAGAGACCCACACAACCAACTACCATAAAAGTGATGGAATGAGAGAGCCAGAGACATCGTTACAACACTGTACATAGCCATAATTTAGCATTTCTTCTTCTTCTTTGGAGTTTAACGGCGGTTGGCATGGAAAAATAAAAAAATAAAAACAACAAAACAACAAATCTTCTGAAGTCTAATCTTGTATGCCCAAATACTTCTCTGCAGCTGCCACCACAACATCTATTTTCTGTGATTTACGTTCCATTTCTACTGTACAATTGATAACCATTGCTATGAACGCTAAGAAGCTATCTTTACTAAAGCATATATCACTCGTTGGCCTATCCCTCTGTGCTGGCACAGATCTACAACTCACAGGGATCCTCTCAGGATCTCTCACCCTTGACCCATCCTCCTCTACTTTCTTCACTGTCTCAGCATACAACACCTTCTGCACTACTCTGACTCTAGCCACCTCAACCTGCCTCTCTCGCACCGGACACTTCCGATCCCCAGCAACATGGGCATCCCAACAGTTGACACACACAACTTTATCCACCGAAACTACACAATCCTCTATCCCATGCCCTCCTGCACACTTCCCACATCTTGGATCTCCCTCCTACAAACTGCTGCAACATGACCATAAATGTTGCACCTGAATCAGCACAGTGGATTCGCCACAAAAGCTCTAACAGAATAACTGATATATCCTAACATGACTTTATCGGGTAAAGACTCAAAACTCAAAAGGACTGACAGTGACTCCTCTGTTTCACCACGCTCACCACCGGGCAGTGGCGGCTCCTGAAAAAATTCTCAGGGGGGGCAATTTTTCTGATGATTTAGGTGACCTACACACATTTTTCAAAAGATATGTCCAGCAACAACATGAAGACAGGGGCAGCATATAAGTCAATACCAGAAGCATTTATTGACTGATCTCAAAAGTGTTGGCTTACAAAATCAAAATAAGTTATCACAGTAAAAATAATCAAGGGTGTTCTTTCACATTCCTCAACACTGCATAAACAATATGCATTTCCATAAACAAATGAAATATCAGCTGAAAATACAGCATCTTGGTATTTGTTCAGATTGCAGGATCAACAAGAGCTTTTACCACATTTTTTGCCTCATGGTTGAATTGGAAATATGTGCACCTGAGCATAATTCACAACAAGCAAGCAGGAGCTTTTGATAGAGGCTACTGAAAACATTGATGCAAGTTATTGGTAATAAGACATTTTTATAGACTTCCATATTCTGCCCTCTTGTATAGATTTGTGAAAATGAACAGTGATAGACATTTTGCTTGAAAACAGAATTTGAAAGTAATTTCAAGAAAAGGTAAACACAGCTATCTGTATAGATTTGTAAATATGAACAACCATATTCTGGCCAATTGTATAGATTTGTAAAAATGAACATGAACAGATTTTTTTGTTTGTTTTACTTTTTTTAAAATGAAAAATAACTATTTTAAACAACATCAACTGTGAACTGATTTGGGCGTGTGTGTGTTAAAGAGACAGGGAGGGAGGGACAAAGAGAGAGAGAGGCTACATTACTTGTACTGAAACTGTTCTCTTCTCTGTTTCAATACAGCAAAGCGTTCAATGACTTTCTCATTGAAATCAGGCATGCTGAGGACTAGTTCCCTCTCCATGGAAAGCATGGCCAGTGCATTCAGACGTTCCTGGCCCATTGAGTTTCGCAGGAATGTCTTAACTCGTGTCAAAGTTGAGAAACATCTCTCAGCTTCAGCTGTTGTCATGGGAGTAGTTATGAGGATGTTCCTTGAGCAAGGCACTTAACCGTAATTGCTCCTGTAAGTCGCTCTGGATAAGAGCGTCTGCTAAATGACTAAAATGTAAATGTAAATGTAAATGTTCAACAGAGTCACAGTCTCAGAGAACGTCTCCTGGAGGTTGTAGCTCATGAGAACCTGGTACAGTGCCAGTGCACCACAGCCTCCCTTGAATTCAGGATTCTCATAGATCAGAGATAGTTCTGTCTTGAGCTTTGCCTTGCTCAGCATGGGGTATGCATTCACAGTGGCATTCAGAGCCTCATCAGGAAATGAATGGCAGTACCTTTCAAACATGTCTGCTTGCAGTAAGGTAGCACTCACAAGGTGGCCAGAGAAAGAGAACCTTTCTTTGGTGTGATCCAGGATGGTGTTGCAGACCTCTTCAGACAGCCTCTGCTTCTCCTCTTCTCTCAAAGCTGTTCTGGGTCTTTTGGCTCCTGTTGCTTCTTGCAGCTGCTGTTAAGAGGAGTCCCTGAAGGCAAACAGACCAATGTGTTTGTTGGCTTTGTACAGTATTGTTGTCTATGTGATGCACAGGTATATGCAATGTATCCATGATGTATAGTACAAATACTTCAGTTCCACTTAAAATGGGCAGGGATGCATAAAGTCTTTAGTGTTTAAGTTAGCCTTTGTGTCTCACATAGCCTGGATGTTCAGCACAGTATACAGTGGTGCTCATAAGCTTATGATCCCATGCTAAAGTTGACTAAAAAGAGGAATAAAAAAGAAAAGAAAATTGGTGTCCATAAAGGTTGGATTTTCCAACTTTTTTAATTAAGTCATTAAGATAAATTTCCAAAAGATGATTTTTTTATTTTTTTATTCCTCTTTTTAGTCAACTTTAGAATGTGTTCATACACTTATGAGCACCACTGCACAGTACACATAGTATATAAAATAAAATAGATTACACCACTGGCCATATATAATGAGAATAATGTAATTTCAAACACAAATGCAGTCTCCTTTCATGCATACATTTTCAAATAAAGCTCTGCTTTGAGAAAGATCGAATGATATTGTTTAATCTTACCTTATGGCCTGCACACTGCTTGTGAAGCTGTCGAGGGCACTTTTGATAAAGACAGCATCGATGTCCTTCTTCTGTAGCTTCTGGTACAGAATGTCGACGTGGGGCATGATTTTGTGAAAAAGCCGCAGGAAAAAAATAAAATCTTCATCATGCAGCATCCTCACGTAGCCAGATGCCTCTCTCACTGTGCCCTGGTCAAATGAACCCAATGAACCCGTCCGGATGGCTTCAAAACATTCTATGAGGTCGTCTCGATTCTCGTAGACAGTGTTCACGACTCTGCTGTTGAAGTTCCACCGTGTGGATGAAGGTCTGGGCAGTCTTCGTGCAACAGTCTGGTCAAGAATGCTGGTGCGTTTGGGTGACCGGGAAAAAAAAGTTGTAATCCCGCTCAGATCGGAAAAGAAAATGTTCACTTTTTTGATGCGAGAAGTAGCTTGCTGCATGATCAAATTCAGCTGATGCGCATAGCAATGCACGTAATGGGCATTCTTGAAATGCTCACGCACCTTTTTCTGCACACCAGCCTTCTCTCCCCTCATCACACTGGCTCCATCGTAAGCTTGCGCAATGAGTTTGACTTTCTCGTCAACGGCAAAAAGACCGTTCAGTCTCTCCAAAAGTACACTGGCGATTGAAAGTGCGCTCCTGCACTTTGTGCTTGCTATCTATGTACCTCAGCACAAGCACCAACTGTGTCTGTGTAGAAACGTCCGTGGTCTCGTCAGCTTGGATAGCTACGAAGTTCGCAGACTTCACCTCCTCCACAATATGTTCCCTCGTGACCGCTAGCATACACTCCAGTAGCTCGTTTTGAATGGTCTTTGATGTGCCCTTGAAAACTTTAGCATTTTTAAGATGGTCATCAAACACCTCATCTAATTGTGCGACAAAGTTGACAAGTCCAAGAAAAATACCAGGGTTGGTGGAGCCCTCAGTTTCATCTTTGCCTCGCAAAGCTAACTCAAACACGCCGCAAAACTTCACACACTGGATTAGCCGGCTGAGGATATGGCGTTTCTTGCTAACCTCATCGTTGTGGCGGCGGACAGCTAGCCTGTATCCCTCATCCAGTTGAGTGGCAATATTCACTCTCCCCAAAGCAGAAATTCTCAAACAGCTATCCATGTGGGTCTTTGACAGCTCATGTTTCTTAATCTTTTCTGAAAGATGGTGCATGTCGGTTACACCAGTCGCTGTCCAAGCGGTGCTGTCTGAAGTGCCGCCTTCAGGGTGAATGAGTAAGCAGGGGTAGCAGAAAACTGCATTAGCTACATCGCAGCCTGCTAGCCAGGTTTTTCGTTCATACCAATTTTTGGAAAATCCTCGGGTGTAGGACTTCCCCCCTTTAGTAGAAACCTGTTGAATTATTACATTTGGTCTGGGAGGTCCTAATTGTTTCGTTGCCAATTTATCTTCATTTGTTCGCCGACAAAAAAGAACTTCTTTCAAAGACACAATCGAGTTGCACTGAAGCCTAGCCATGTTGATAGTAGTAGTGAATTGATTGAGGCTGCTACCCTCTCTTTTCTTAGTTACGTTCATGTGACGAAAGCGCGTAAGTGCAAGCCCTCAGAAACCCATAGAGATTGTATTGAAGGCTCTGAAATTTGAAAAAAATAGATTTTACATGGGAGTCTATGACAGAAGTTCTGGGCGATTTTCAATCTGACTGAAATCGCCCCAAAAGGGGGTGGAGCCATTTGAAGCACGACTTTAGCCTGATTCGACATTTAGTGGCAGTGTGGCACTGTGGCAGATCAGACGTATAGATTACAACACTGATAACTACTGTTGCCGTGATATAATTGATTAGAAAAAAAATCCCTTCCTTTTCCCGTTTGGCAGTGCGTCGCCCATATCGCCCTATTGAACAGGCCGTCCCTGCCACCGGGTCTGCGTTGCACCAAACGGCGGGAATCACAAACACCAGGAATCTTCAACCTTAATTACTCCACCTCCACACTTAACGCTACCCCAGAAATCACTCCTTTCAATGGTGCCCTGTTCCTAAGAGCAAAGCAAGAAACAGATCTTGACCCAAGTTACGTGACACGGAGCGCCCACTCCCTCTGGTCAGAAGAAACACAAACAAATATCACAAGTCCACTACAGGTTACCTTCACTGATTCAACTGCACCCAACTCCTTTCCCACCCACACTGAAACCACAAATGGATCTGCCAAAAGGTATGGATCCACTTTCTCCAACAATGTATCTCCTACTGCACCAGATTCTTCTTTATCATGTCCATTGATGCCAGGCTCTGGTTCTGAGCTCATCACCACACCTTCTACCTCACTTAACTCTCCCTCATTCATTTCCATTTCACCTCCAGAACTCGGTCTGGCGCACGGCTCACTCTGTTTGCACTTGAGTTACAGTGGGGGAAAAAGGTATTTAGTCAGCCACCAATTGTGCAAGTTCTCCCACTTAAAAAGATGAGAGAGGCCTGTAATTTTCATCATAGGTACACGTCAACTATGACAGAGAAATTGAGGGGAAAAAATCCAGAAAATCACATTGTAGGATTTTTAATTAATTAATTTGCTAATTACGGTGGAAAATAAGTATTTGGTCACCTACAAACAAGCAAGATTTCTGTCTCTCACAGACCTGTAACTTCTTCTTTAAGAGGCTCCTTTGTCCTCCACTCGTTATCAGTATAAAAGACACCTGTTTGAACTTGTTATCAGTATAAAAGACACCTCTCCACAACCTCAAACAGTCACACTCCAAACTCCACTATGGCCAAGACCAAAGAGCTGTCAAAGGACACCAGAAACAAAATTCTAGACCTGCACCAGGCTGGGAAGACTGCATCTGCAATAGGTAAGCAGCTTGGTTTGAAGAAATCAACTGTGGGAGCAATTATTAGGAAATGGAAGACATACAAGACCACTGATAATCTCCCTCGATCTGGGACTCCACGCAAGATCTCACCCCGTGGGGTCAAAATGATCACAAGAACGGTGAGCAAAAATCCCAGAACCACACGGGGGGACCTAGTGAATGACCTGCAGAGAGCTGGGACCAAAGTAACAAAGCCTACCATCAGTAAAACACTATGCCGCCAGGGACTCAAATCCTGCAGTGAAGACGTGTCCCCCTGCTTAAGCCAGTACATGTCCAGGCCCGTCTGAAGTTTGCTAGAGTGCATTTGGATGATCCAGAAGAGGATTGGGAGAATGTCATATGGTCAGATGAAACCAAAATATAACTTTTTGGTAAAAACTCAACTCGTCGTGTTTGGAGGACAAAGAATGCTGAGTTGCATCCAAAGAACACCATACCTACTGTGAAGCATGGGGGTGGAAACATCATGCTTTGGGGCTGTTTTTCTGCAAAGGGACCAGGACGACTGATCCGTGTAAAGGAAAGAATGAATGGGGCCATGTATCATGAGATTTTGAGTGAAAACCTCCTTCCATCAGCAAGGGCATTGAAGATGAAACGTGGCTGGGTCTTTCAGCATGACAATGATCCCAAACACACCGCCCGGGCAACGAAGGAGTGGCTTCGTAAGAAGCATTTCAAGGTCCTGGAGTGGCCTAGCCAGTCTCCAGATCTCAACCCCATAGAAAATCTTTGGAGGGAGTTGAAAGTCTGTGATGCCCAGCGACAGCCCCAAAACATCACTGCTCTAGTGGAGATCTGCATGGAGGAATGGGCCAAAATACCAGCAACAGTGTGTGAAAACCTTGTGAAGTCTTACAGAAAACGTTTGACCTGTGTCATTGCCAACAAAGGGTATATAACAAAGTATTGAGAAACTTTTGTTATTGACCAAATACTTATTTTCCACCATAATTTGAAAATAAATTCATTAAAAATCCTACAATGTGATTTTCTGACATAGTTGATGTGTACCTATGATGAAAATTACAGGCCTCACTCATCTTTTTAAGTGGGAGAACTTTCACAATTGGTGGCTGACTAAATACTTTTTTTCCCCACTGTATAACATTTGAAAGTCTCTATTCCTTTGAACATTTTGTGAGTGCAATGTTTACTGTTAATTTCTGGTGGTTTATTTCACTTTTGTTTAGTATCTATTTCACTTGCTGTGGCAATGTAAACATATGTTTCCCATGCCAATAAAGCCCTTTGAATTCAATTGAATTGAGAGAGAGAGAGAGAGCTCCATGTTAATGTATAGGGGACATGAGTCGGTCATGGTTACTCATGGTTATGTGATGAGGTAGCCCCGCCTTCGACTTCAAAATCAGTGTCGGCCCTCAGCCCAATAGGAAATGTCCTCTTGGTTTAACGGTCAAGATGTTTTTTTCTCCCTCAGTAGACCCGGGTTCATATCCCGCCGGTTACATTAAGCAGTCTATTCTCTGAAAGGGGTCCAGACAGCCTGTTCCCAACAGTGGGGTCAGTGGGATTGGATAGGGGCCTCTCTCCCTCTCTCTCTCTCTCTGACTGGAGGAGAGATGTGAAATGATGCCTCTCTTCTGGTCAACAATACTCACCTTGAGAGACTCCACAGCCTGTTGGAGCTCCTTCAGCTTCTTCTCTCTCTCCTGGAATCTCTGCTGGACCTTCGGCTGACTCATCCCCAGCTGCCTCTGTGGAGAATCACTCTTCAATGAGCTATCAAGCTTTATTTGTCAAGTAGATCAATAGTATAGTAATGGGACATAAGGCCCATAGAAGATAGGGATTAAAATGTTGAGGAAGTGTTTGTGTGAAATTATATTATTATATTGTTATGTGAATGATTATAGTTTTAACAGTGCACAAAACAGGGGAGCTGATTGGGTGTTTGATAACAAATTACAATGGTGTTTGACTTTAGAAAATGGTGATACATTTGGAGACTCTGGGTTAACACATCTATATAATCAAGGTTTGTGTTCATATTTGTTCTGCTGAGGATTGATTTCATTTGAATGATCTCATATTCAAACAGCCTTAGTTCCTACTGTAATTATTATTTGTTTATCAGACAAGCCAACAAGTAGTTCTGGTCTTACCTGTTTCTCAGTCCTCTCTGCTGCAGCTGACACTGTATCATGGCCTTTATGTTCATCCATCACACACAGCAGACAGATACACTGCTGATCGGTACGACAGTAAACCTCCAGCAGTTTGTCATGATCAGAGCAGATCTTCTCCTGTAGTTGTGCGGTGGCTTTGACCAGCTTGTGCTTCTTCAAAGCAGGAGATTCATAGTGAGATTGGAGGTGAATCTCACAGTAAGAGGCCAGACATGCCAGACAGGACATGAGGGCTTTCTGCTTTCTGGTCCCAGTGCAGAAATCACACGCCACATCTCCAGGTCCAGCATAGCACAGAGCAGGAGGGGGAGCAGCCTGGAGTCCTGTCTTCTTCAGTTTCTCCACCACTTCAGCCAACATGTTATTTTTCCTCAGAGTAGGCCTTGGAGTGAAGGTCTCTCTGCACTGAGGACAGCTATAGACACCTTTCAGAACATCCTGATCCCAGCAGTCCTCAATACAGCTCCTACAGTAACTGTGTCCACAGGCAGTAGTGACCGGCTCCTTCAGTAGATCCAGACAGACAGAACAACAGAACTGGTCCTGGTCCAGCAGAACTCCCTGCTGAGCCATTTGGACGGTTTTCACTCTCACACAGACAGACACCACAGAGACTCAGATCAGTTTCGTTTCCACAGAAGAGAAGTTGTGGGAGGGGGAGGGACTTCCTGGTTCTGCCAGAGGGGTGTGGTTAGAGGTAGGGAGGGGTTAGAGGGAGAGAGAGAGAGAGAGAGAGAGAGAGAGAGAGAGAGAGAGAGAGAGAGAGAGAGAGAGAGAGAGAGAGAGAGAGAGAGAGAGAGAGAGAGAGAGAGAGAGAGAGAGAGAGAGAGAACTGTACACTATGTTAATAGAGACAAAGATTTGTGTTCCTAGATTAGGGCCCTTAATATGGAATACATTAAATAGAGTGGTTAGAATATATAAAGGGTAACAGTTTCTATGAAGTACATATGTATAATGCTTTTAATGAATTGTGTAATGCCTTAAACTTATGTGCTATGACACTAACTATAACCATCCATAATAACTAATACGTGGCTGTAAAACTGTACAATGTGTTATAGATAATTAGCTACAATGGGGGAGGGGGGACTTGAAATGGTTACAATGTACTGTAGCTGAAATGAATACCGTATGTATTGACTGATCATTGAGAATGATGTAACACTTTACATTACAGTGTGTTTATTGGTGTGTAATTATTCCTGTTAGTACAGTGGTGTAAAAGTACTGTGATGCCTCATTCTGACACTGTACTAGCAGCAGTAACCCTAGCCAGTAATAAGGCTACTGTAATGGAAAGTGTTACAGGAAATATAAAGGAAGGATTTATACATGTCATCTATGATATACTGTATGTAATGATATGTCTATGTCTTCTGTATGGTGTTCTATACTGTATGTAATGATATGTCTATGTCTTCTATATGGTGTTCTATACTGTATGTAATGATATGTCTATGTCTTCTATATGGTGTTCTATACTCTATGTAATGATATGTCTATGTCTTCTATATGGTGTTCTATAATCTATGTAATGATATGTCTATGTCTTCTAGATGGTGTTCTATACTGTATGTAATGATATGTAATGATATGTCTATGTCTTCTATATGGTGTTCTATACTGTATGTAATGATATGTCTATGTCTTCTAGATGGTGTTCTATAGTGTATGTAATGATATGTCTATGTCTTCTAGATGGTGTTCTATACTGTATGTAATGATATGTCTATGTCTTCTATATGGTGTTCTATACTGTATGTAATGATATGTCTATGTCTTCTATATGGTGTTCTATACTCTATGTAATGATATGTCTATGTCTTCTAGATGGTGTTCTATACTGTATGAATTCTTAGGATTTAAAATATTAATCTATAATCATGCTTCCCTTTCAATGTCAATGTGTATTTGTAACATTCTAACCCTGTTTACAATAGTGCTTTGACGAAGAAGCTTTCTCCAAAACGTGTCAGCAAGTAATATCACTGAAGGGAATTAATCTGCCGTCCTGCACCTTATTTTACAAACAGTGAGCACGAGAGGGTGGTGACCTGGGGGATCTGAGGTACTGGAATGCATAAAATATATATATCCTTTATAATAAAGCATTGCATTCATATCATCACATTTGCGTAGTGGCATAGAGCAGTAGAGTAGAGGCACTTCCAGAAGTTGTACACATGGGGGACATTTTTAGTAGCATAATGGCCGAGAAAATGTTGGCCTTTTATAAACGCATTTCATGCAATTCTATGTCATTTTACATGACGAGACTTTGGTAGAGTATTGGTTAATACCACACAAATGATCGAAATGGCAGGCTACACTGACAAACTGAGAATCCGAGATTAATAAAAACGACCTTGTCTTGAATCCATCAATAGCCTAGGCCTGGGTGTGTGGAGACACATATTGTAGGCTACAATATGAGGAGGAAATTATAGTCCTAAAAATGCTTTCCAGTTTCACTGACTCACCCAATGATGCACAGCTCCCTCACTGTTGATGGCCGATGCACTCGTGCCAAAAGCCTACCTCTCTCTCTCTCTTTTGTAAAACAATATTTGGAAGTTGATCAAATATTTTGGTGGCCTCCAGCATAGAGTCTAAATAAATGATGAAGTGCAACGCTTGAGAGATGAGAGTTCAGGCTCCTGTCTATCAGAGCAGAGAGGGAGAGAGATCATAGAAAGTGAATCTCATTCTAGTTACATTTGAAGTCGGAAGTTTACATACACCTTAGCCAAATACATTTAAACTCAGTTTATCAGAGCAGAGAGGGAGACAGATCACAGAAAGTGAATCTCATTCTAGTTACATTTGAAGTCGGAAGTTTACATACACCTTAGCCATATACATTTAAACTCAGTTTATCAGAGCAGAGAGGGAGAGAGATAGTAGAAAGTGAATGTCATTGTCACGACTTCGGCCGATGCTGCCTCTCCTCCTTGTTCGGGCAGGCTTCGGCGTTCGTCGTCACCGGCTTACTAACCACTGCTGCCCCAATCATCATCACAATTGTCTTGTCTTGTCAATCACACACACCTGGTTCCTATCCCCTAATTAGTCAGTGTAATAGTGTTCCCTCTACCCCCTTGTCCTTGTGGGGGATTGTTAATTGTGAGAGTAGTGTAGCTCGGTGGAGCTACTCATAACATTGTGTTGCCAGGGTAGATTTCCCCCCTGTGCCTATGTATTATTGGATTCCATTACAGTGTATTTGCCAGGGATGTTAGTTTGCCCTGTGCCTGTTTCGTTGATCGCTATTGTGATGAGGGTGGTGTCAACAAAGGAATAAACTCTGTATTCTGTGATTACCCTCCTGCGCCTGACTCCTTCCACCACACTCATCACAGTCATTCTAATTATGTGAGAGATACAGGCGTGCTTCTCACACAGCCACCGTCACGCGTCGGCCACGTGTTTGTCTCCAACATATACTATGCCCACATACTCTAGTGTAGCTGTGGGGCTTACAAGTCTGAATTTCTTACAGCCTAATTTTCAAGACATCAATGTACAGCAACATTTTTAGGTGTCACTGCAGAACACCCTCCATATGCATATGAACACATACTCAGAGGTGGGGCTTACAAGACTCACATTTCATATACTCAGAGGTGGGGCTTACAATATTCACATTTCATATACCTTTCAAGACATCACTGTAGGACAAATATTTGATTTGATATCAGAATATACTTCAAATAAAATAAATCAATGTATGCTACAGCAGAACACATATTATAGTATATAGGCCTCCTGCCTATCTGATAATATGAAGCGCATATTCAGATTAACTTCACAGTACAGAACAAGTTTGTAAAGTTTTCCAGAAACTCCCACAACACGGCCATTTCCTGGTGCGTCTTCTCCTCCCTATCTCTTGTTTTGCTCCTGGTGTCTGTGACACATCTGGGTCCTTTAGCAATCCATGACCTCACATAGGGGACTGGGTTGAATTTGGTCAGGGGTGGGCCAACAAGGTTCAGAAAGAGTAGCCCTGATATGGTGGAGGTATGCAGAGAGGCGCGGGTTGAGGTGCAAATCAGATTCATTTGAGAAAATCCCAGCTGGCCTTCTGCACTGGAGATGAGGATGGTGCTGACCACCATCAACATCTCTTTAAGTCCATCTGGAGATGGGGATGGTGCTGACCTCCATCAACATCTCTTTAAGTCCATCTGGAGATGGGGATGGTGCTGACCTCCATCAACATCTCTTTAAGTCTCCTTTATCATTACCGTCAGTGTCCCTGTACTGCCTGTAGGCCCGTATGACCGTACGTGGACTGTCAATGCCAAACCTCTGGCAGAGAGATTCTATCACTGTTTCTCCATACAGTGCTCCTGCATCCTCTGGCCAGTATTGAGCATAAAGCACCTTCAGATCCTCTATGAACTGGCTGTATCCTCTATTGTCCACCGCCCGTCCTCCTTGAGAGAACCTTCTAGCCTCCATGTTCCTCGCCAAGCTCTAGAAAAACTCCCTCTGATTAAGGACTCTGTCGCTGGGTCTTCCACCATTCAGTTTGACTCCTTGGAAAGAGTTCTGCTGAATCCCTCTCTGGCTGAGTTGTGTGTCGGCCTGGCTGCTCGGCCATGACACTGAACACCCTCACTTCCCTGTTGACTGCCCTGTGTGCAGTAATAACACCCTCACTTCCCTGGTGACTGCCCTGTGTGCAGTAATTACACCCTCACTTCCCTGGTGACTGCCCTGTGTGCAGTAATAACACCCTAACCTCCCTGGTGACTGCCCTGTGTGCAGTAATAACACCCTCACTTCCCTGGTGACTGCCCTGTGTGCAGTAATAACACCATCACTTCCCTGGTGACTGCCCTGTGTGCAGTAATAACACCCTCACTTCCCTGGTGACTGCCCTGTGTGCAGTAATAACACCCTCACTTCCCTGGTGACTGCCCTGTGTGCAGTAATAACACCCTCACTTCCCTGGTGACTGCCCTGTGTGCAGTAATAACACCATCACTTCCCTGGTGACTGCCCTGTGTGCAGTAATAACACCCTCACTTCCCTGGTGACTGCCCTGTGTGTCTCTCTTTTGGAGCTCGAGTGACAATTCAGATATGTGTGATGCACTTCAACAACTAAGACCTAGATTGTTAACAAACGCATGCGAGGATATCCGCATGGCAAGGCCACTATAGCTCTGACGGGTCACGCCGTCGTGGGAGGCATCCTCAGATCATCAATATTTTGTCCGTAAAGGTTAATGAGCCATATTTGTTTATGGTCCAATAACATATTTAAAATAATCTATCTACCTTGCGTATCTGTTTGGACAATTTGCACATTCAGATCGAAATTACTGTTAATTAATATCACCCCTTTTGAGTTTCTTAGCCCATGGGAGAAGTATATTTCGCCCCCCCCCCCCCCCAGTCCTTTTTCCACCCAACTTCATCTAGAATTGTTGAATGGGTTTCCTGTAAACAATAGATATTATATTCCTTCTCTTTGAGCCATGTAAATATTGTTCTTCTTTTGTTAGTATCTGCTAAGCCATTACAATTATAACTGGCTATTACAATTTTAAGCTTTGAATGTTGCTTGACAAGCCAGGGGTTTTACGTTTGTTTGGTCTTGAACTGAGCCTCCGTCCAAATTGCACCTGCTCCGTGCACTTCGTCGGTGGATGGACATATGTAGAAATAAGAGAGCAGGTCTGTAATCAGTGGGGAAGGATAAGGATGATCACCGCGCTTTTACATTATGGTTTTTCTGGGAGGCTGGAGAAATAACCAGGAGGCAACTTGATTTAACTCTGATCGCTTTTTTAAATGTTTACAGTGCAAACAGTAAACAAATTGTATAAATAATGCGTGAGGTACCGGAGCCGGGCAAATAGGTGCTGGAACAAATGAGGTCAAATCTGAGAGGTGCCATATCCGGCTCAAATTAAGCACTGGAACCCAGGTCTGGAGTGTATGACATTGGTGTATTGGTGCTGAATATACCATAGATGGAGACAAGACTGATTGGAACAGAACCAGTGAGACCCAGACCAAGACTCAACCACTAGAGACCTCTAGACCCAAGTGTCCAACCTGTAAGGAGACCTAGACCAGTTTAAATGTGTCCAACCTGTAAGGAGACCAACCAGTTTAAATGTGGACAAATGAGTCCCTGAGTGTGAACATTAATGCTAGTGTGATGATGATGCTGTCAGTACAGCATAGTGTGGTGAGTTTCAGAGTTGGTCATTAGTCCTCATAGGGGATGGTTTCATTCTATGGAGTAGCAGTGGTCTTCATGACATTGTGCATGTTTTAGATCAAATCCATTGCAGTCAACTCTACAGACTCACTCATCTACAAATCCCCTTGCATCTTAAATAATGACTCACTAAGGGGGCTTTCACACTAAATTGGTTTGGAGCTGGGGTTTTTCGAACTTGTTTGGACTGGTGTGAACACTATACGCACTCGGGAGCACACCAAACAATGCACCTAGGTTGGCTCAAAAGGAGTGGTCTCGTTCCGTTTCCATTCATACCCCTTGGTGCTGTAGTACCGTGGTGTGATTTGCTGCAGGTGTCAACGCAGTCCGGACCAAACACAGGAAAAGATCAAAGCATATAGTATTATTGGTTGTTTGACTGTGAGCATTTGATCAAATGCATGCATTATAATATCTTGATATCTCTGAAACATGTTGTGAATAGCAGTACATTTATGAGCGCATCTGTAAGGGGCTTAACAAAGACCTATAATTTTACAGCGGTACAATGCCGACATCTAGTGGTCATACAACATACAGGGTGAACGAAAACACATGCAAACGCAACGCATAACCGCCAGGGGTGCTTCACCGGCTTGTGGACTGTGCTTCACCGGCTTGTGGACTGTGTGAGTTTGGGTATGCGATTTAAACCCCCCCCCCCCCCCTATTCGACCACATTCCGTGGACTGTACCACTGAGTATGGATGATAATACAGTTGTATTCCAGACACTAGGTGGCAGCCCATGGGGAATAAAGAAGAAAAGTTAAAGTGGACTGGGGGAGAGGAAGAAAAACTAACAACAAATGCTGTTACAGTATTTCACAAAAGTGAGTACACCCATCACATTTTTGTAAATATTTGAGTATATCTTTTCATGTGACAACACTGAAGAAACGACACTTTGCTACAATGTAAAGTAGTGAGTGTACAGCTTGTATAACAGTGTACATTTGCTGTCCCCTCAAAATAACACAACACACAGCCATTAATGTCTAAACCGCTGGCAACAAAAGTGAGTACACCCCTATGTGAAAATGTCCAAATTGGGCCCAATTAGCCATTTTCCCTCCCCGGTGTCATGTGACTCGTTAGTGTTACAAGGTCTCAGGTGTGAATGGGGATGAGGTGTGTTACATTTGGTGTCATCGCTCTCACACTCCCTCATACTGGTCACTGGAAGTTCAACATGGCACCTCATGGCAAAGAACTCTCTGAGGATCTGAAAAAAAGAATTGTTGCTCTACATAAAGATGGCCTGGGCTATAAGAAGATTCCCAAGACCCTGAAACTGAGCTGCAGCACAGTGGCCAAGACCATACAGCGGTTTAACAGGACAGGTTCCACTCAGAACAGGCCTCGCCATGGTCGACCAAAGACGTTGAGTGCACGTGCTCAGCGTCATATCCAGAGGTTGTCTTTGGGAAATAGACGTATGAGTGCTGCCAGCATTGCTGCAGAGGTTGAAGGGGTGGGGGGTCAGCCTGTCAATGCTCAGACCATACGCCGCACACTGCATCAAATTGGTCTGCATGGCTGTCATCCCAGAAGGAAGCCTCTTCTAAAGATGATGCACAAGAAAGCCCGCAAACAGTTTGCTGAAGACAAGCAGACTAAGGACATGGATTACTGGAACCATGTCCTGTGGTCTGATGAGACCAAGATAAACTTATTTGGTTCAGATGGTGTCAAGCATGTGTGGCGGAAACCAGGTGAGGAGTACAAAGACAAGTGTGTCTTGCCTACAGTCAAGCATGGTGGTGGGAGTGTCATGGTCTGGGGCTGCATGAGTGCTGCCGGCACTGGGCAGCTACAGTTCATTGAGGGAACCATGAATGCCAACATGTACTGTGACATACTGAAGCAGAGCATGATCCCCTCCCTTCGGCGACTGGGCTGCAGGGCAGTATTCCAACATGATAACTACCCCAAACACACCTCCAAGACGACCACTGCCTTGCTAAAGAAGCTGAGGGTAAAGGTGATGGACTGGCCAAGCATGTCTCCAGACCTAAACCCTATTGAGCATCTGTGGGGCATCCTCAAACGGAAGGTGGAGGAGTGCAAGTTCTCTAACATCCACCAGCTCCGTGATGTCGTCATGGAGGAGTGGAAGAGGACTCCAGTGGCAACCTGTGAAGCTCTGGTGAACTCCATGCCCAAGAGGGTTAAGGCAGTGCTGGGAAATGATGGTGGCCACACAAAATGTTGACACTTTGGGCCCAATTTTGACATTTTCACTTAGCGGTGTACTCACTTTTGTTGCCAGCGGTTTAGACATTAATGGCTGTGTGTTGTATTATTTTGAAGGAACAGCAAATTTACACTGTTATACAAGCTGTACACTCACTACTTTACATTGTAGCAAAGTGTCATTTCTTCAGTGTTGTCACATGAAAAGATGTACTCAAATATTTACAAAAATGTGAGGGGTGTACTCACTTTTGTGAGATACTGTACATCGTACTGACATTATGAAAATTAAAGTAAACAGTACCTTTCGTGTTGGAGTTTATAGAGAAAGAAAAACTAACAAAAATGTAAAGCCATAGTAAAGCCCAGTATGGACTATCAATACAGGTACTGTATGTAGAACCATAGTAAAGCCCAGTATGGACTTTCAATACAGGTACTGTATGTAGAACCATAGTAAAGCCCAGTATGGACTATCAATACAGGTACTGTATGTAGAACCATAGTAAAGCCCAGTATGGACTACCAATACAGGCACTGAAAGGTGTTGAGTAGAGTGAGAAAGAAAGAAAGAAAGAAAGAAAGAAAGAAAGAAAGAAAGAAAGAAAGAAAGAAAGAAAGAAAGAAAGAAAGAAAGAAAGAAAGAAAGAAAGAAAGAAAGAAAGAAAGAAAGAAAGAAAGAGAGAAAGAGAGAAAGAGAGAGAGAGAGAGAGTTTGAAATAATCTTTATTGGGTCTGGGAGCCCACCACACAAATATTCATACAAAACCGTATTTACACATCAATTAAAAACACAACTCCAATTCCTCCTCCACAGTAACTGAACACAACAGCCTCTGAATACCCCATATACTCATAAACCGATCAATATTGTTGACAAGTTTATAATAGGCAAACTCAAGCCTTAGTCTTGCTGCCAACATTCCCTCCAGCATTCCCACCACATCCACAGACCCCTGTCCCCGAATACTGTTCTTTCGGGTCTTCCATATGGCTAATTTTGCTGCCCCTAACACAAAATTAAGCAACACAACTACACCTTTCTGACTAAACCTGTACTTTGGCCCAAATATATACAGTTGGGAAGAGAAAACCTCTCCCAGAGCTGAGAACCAATTAGTGATCAGGTCAATCATCCCGACCAACCTGGGACACTGTAAAAACAGATGTGCCAGAGTTTCAGACTGAGCACAGAATGGACACCCCTCCCCAACGGTAGGATCCAGGTGTACCAGATACATGTTGGTGGCTATGGCTCCATGTATTATCCTCCATTGGAGATCAGCTGTCCTCTTATCAATAGGCAGTTTGTATAATGTTCGCCAACAGCCTTTTGGGGAGGCACCTGGACCAAGCACACCCGCCCATCTCGTCGATTTTACCCCTTCCAGGGAAGAGGCATGGGACACCTTTACACATATTCTGTACATGGCCTTCTTTCCCACCTCCTTGAACTCCCCCAGCTCCGGGGTATCCAAGGAAAGCAGCATCCCCACGTCCTCCTCAAATGCCCCCGCCGCAGCACTAACAATCAGTGCAGGGAACACATAATCCAGACCCTCCTTCCACCGATCAGAATTGGAAGTGTCAGTCACATACTGCAGATGAAGTACTGGCAAGGAATCACAGACCTCAGCGACGACCTTCCTCAGTAGGCGAGACGATCGGATCCCCGCTCTTTCTCCCAGCTCCTCCAACGACCTATTCCTGTTCCACATCAGATGACCCAGCTTAGTACACCCCACGCCTAACAGGCATGAACGTAGGCTAGCTGAACCCAGAACACGGGACTGGATGGCAGTGTTGTGAAAAAGAGGCTCTTCAAAAAGCCACATCCCTGGTGGCGTGCAGGCCTTACGGGACTTGACCAGAACTCTCCAAGCCTGCATAACAGACTCATAAAATGGAGTCAGGCCAGGCAACTCACCCCCCTCCAGCTTTAAGAGGAAAAGGTGCTTGTCTAAGCCCAAACAGCCCGCTCTCCTCATCAATGCGTAGGCTGTGTCAACCCAGATAGAACCGTCACTGTACAACAGTCTCTGGGCTGCTTGAAGCCGGAAAGCCATGATCCTGGAAGAAATGTCCACCAGGCCTTGCCCACCCTAGTGCAGTGGCAGGTACAGGGCTGAAGCTTTAATCCAATGTTGTCCAGACCAGAAGAAGTTGACAAGGGTCCTCTGAAGCTCTTGTATCAGACCCTTTGGTGGCTGTAAAATCATTAGTCTGTGCCACAGGGTAGAGGCAGCAAGATTATTAGCTACCAGTACCCTTCCCCTATAAGACAGCTGGGGCAGCACCCATTTCCATCTTGACAGTCTGGCACACTCTTTCCCCACTACACCCTCCCAGTTCTTTTTCTGAAAGACATCGGAGTCTAGAAAAACCCCCAAAGTCTTCATCCCATCTCTGCCCCACTGAAGCCCCCCTGGTAACCGTGGAGCGGACCCCATCTGAAGCTGGCCTGCCCACAGTGCTTCACTCTTTCCCCAATTGACTCTAGCTGAGGAGGCCCCCTCATACACCTTTAAAGCGTCTGAGAGAACCTTAACATCCTCACCCCCTGTAATAAAAACTGTCACGTCATCTGCATACGCAGACAGTGCTATCGTGGGACCCTTCATTACACCTGGCACAGAGAAACCAGTAAGCTTCGCTCTTAAAAAACAAAGCATTGGTTCAATTGCCAGACTGTATAACTGCCCTGAAATTGGGCATCCCTGCCTGATGCCCCTTTGGACAGGGATGGGACAACTCAAACCACCCCCCACCTTCACCATACACAAGGCCCCAGCATACAGTAATTTCATCCAAGACAAAAAAACATCCCCAAACCCAAAGGCTTTCATTGTTTTAAACAAGTGCTGGTGGTCCACATGATCAAAAGAAAGTAAACCCACATTTACATCAGACAGTTTACAAATGTCCAAAACATCTCTTATTAGAAACAAGTTGTCAACAATAGAGCGATCAGGTACACAGTAGGACTGGTCCTTGTGGACCAACAATCCCAGATACTCTTTCAACCTGTTTGAGAGACATTTAGAAACAATTTTATATTCTGCACACAGCAAAGCAACAGGTCTCCAATTTTTTATGAGAGCCAAATCCCCCTTTTTTGGCAACAGTGAAAGTACCGCACGTTGACAAGATACAGGAAGAGAGCCCTCATGAAAAGATTCACACACCACTTCATAAAAATCCTCCCCAATAGACCCCCAAAAGTGCTTATAAAACTCAGATGGTAAACCATCAATGCCAGGGGCGCGGCCTGTTGAGAGCTGCATAACTGCTGTGGACAGCTCTTGCAGTGTAATGTCAGAGTCCAATGCGACTCTTTGCTCAGGTCCCAATTGAGGAAGACCGTGTAACAACTGTTCAGTACACAGAGAGTCACAATCCTCCGCCTTATAGAGGGCAGAATAGAAATCCACGGCATGTTGACGCATTTCACTGTCATCCGTGGTCACCTTCCCATCAGGGAGACGAAGGCAGACCATCTGTTTACGTTGCAATGTCGACTGTCCTAGGTTTTTTTTTTAAGCACTAGGCGCATCCATATCCTTGAGGGAAGCGAAACGAGACCTAATCAAGGCACCCTTCACACTTTCATGCAGAAACGACCTCAATTCATGTTTCTTGTCCTGTAAATTCATGACTAGTCCGGGGTCATTCTGAGTGAGCAACTTCAATTCAATAGATTTAATGTAATGTTCAAGGGCCCTGATAGTCTCTTTAAATTCAATTCGAGACAGAGCAGTATACTGTTGACAAAATAATCGTATTTGGGCCTTCCCAACCTCCCACCATTGTCTCAAGGACTCAAAATTCCCTTTTGTAACCCTCCATTTTTCCCAAAACAACAAAAACCTTTCACAAAACATGACATCATGTAACAATTTAACATTAAAATACCAATAAGATGATGACCTTCGTGGACAGGACAAGTAAATATCAACAGTGACAATATGGTGATCAGAGAAACCCACAGGAGTAATGTCACACCTTCCAACCCTACTACAGTATTGCTCAGATACATACAACCTGTCTAACCTTGCTGCACTGACATGACCTTCATTAACCTTTAGCCATGTGTACTGCCTAACCTTTGCATTCCTTACTCTCCACACATTAGAAAGCTCAAACTCAGTTAATAGACCAGACAGACAAATTGCTGACCGCAGGTGAGGTTCTTCAGCGGTGCGATCAACAGTAAAATTCACTGTACAGTTCCAGTCCCCCCCTAAAACCATACACCCCTCTTGGTCACACTGTCTTAAGGTTTCCTTTATTTTATCAAAACCAACAATACGCTCTGTACCCTCATTAGGAGCATAAACATTCAAAAAAAAAAAAAACATAACATTCACCTTGACCAATAAAACCCGACCCTTGACAATCTCTATTGTAGATACCACAGTCACCCCTAAGCCTGAAGAAAACAAGATTGCCACCCCAGCACTGAAATTAGTACCATGACTGAGTATATGCTGCCCCTCCCACTACATACCCCAGTCAGCCTCATTTTCCTCATCACTATGTGTCTCCTGTAGGAAAACTACATTAAGCCTTTTCTGTTTTATTACTTCTAATACCCAAGCCCTCTTATTCCTGTCCCTCCCTCCATTAATATTGAGAGAACCTACCCTTAGTACCTCCATATAGAAAAGAAAAAGGAAAAGCAGAAGATACCACAGAGAAACCAGACAAAGAGAATAGAACACCCTATGAGGCATAATCATCATCATTATTAAAATTTTCTCTTAACCTGACCACGTTTCCCACCACCTTTTGCTGCTGCAACAGCAGTAACAAATTTCCTCAAGCGAAACCGCTTCTTCTCACTCAACTGGTCTAACCCCACCGTCTTCTGTAACATCACAGCTGACCTCACAAACTTATCAACATCAAAATAATCTGCCAATTTGACAGATTTCCCAAAAGTCTGATCCAGAAACCCATTTACCTCCTCTAGATCGTAAATTGAGTCCTCACCAGCTGATATCGTATCAAGAGAGATATCCATATCCTTCTCCTGATCCTCCTTAACTGAGGCCACAGACCACTGACTCCCCTCTACCACATCCCTTTCAACACTCCCCACTTGCACCCCATCACTCGTACCAGGCATCTCCCCCACTACCTGGGAGACTAGCCCCACCTGAACCTCATTACTCGTAGTGGGCATCTCCTCCACTACCTGGGAGACTAGCCCCACCTGAACCCCATTACTCGTAGTGGGCATCTCCTCCACTACCTGGGAGACTAGCCCCCCCTGTACCCCAGCACTCATAGTGGGCATCTCCTCCACTACCTGGGAGACTAGCCCCCCCTGTACCCCAGCACTCATAGTGGGCATCTCCTCCACTACCTGGGAGATGAGCTCCACATGAACCCTCTCCTGTAACCCATTACTTGTAGTGGGCATCTCCTCCACTACCTGGGAGATTAGCTCCACATGTACCCCCTCCTGTACCACAGCACTCGTACTGGGCACCTCCTCACCAGTATGAGGAAATGGCCCTTCAGATCCATCCTTTCCTTCTACAACAATTTTTTTCTGCTGCATAACATTTCCCTCTGGTACAAGTTGCACCTCTGTGCCCTCAACACGGACAACGTGTTCCTCAGCAACAGATGCGTGTGGCTGCTCTACCACTGTCAGCCCACCTCTTCCTACATCAGTGGGCCCAGGCATTACGAGGACCACCTGCGCCCCTCCCTCTGCCTTCTACCTTTTCGGGCAAGCATGTCGCTTATGACCAACATCCCCACACTCAAAACACCGTTGATTACCCGTACTAGCATAAGCCATATACAGTCTATTGTCATACTTGACTTTAAACGATAACTCCAAAGTCTGCTCCGGTGTGTCCAAAAACATAAACACCTGTCGCCGAAACTACATTATCTGTTTCAACGCCGGGTGTTTGCCACCCAATGGGACAACCTTAATTGAACTTGCAAACTTCCCAAAGCGCAATAACTCGCGCTCCAATAGCTCATTTGGAATGAACGGCGGTACATTTGAAATCGTTACCCTTGTTGACGGAGAAAAAAGCGGCGTAACTTGAATAAACATTCCTTTAAGAAGTATGCCATGCTCAACCATACGATCAACAAGGCGCTCTTCTTTAAGAAATACCACCACCGCTTTATTCATCCGTGACGCATAAGCA